>NW_017672598.1:76319-120260 GCF_001879085.1 Nicotiana attenuata
TTACGTTCTTTCCCACTTTTGCACTTTGACCTTGCTTCTCCACCTGAGTGTCTGCTGTCTGTTCTTGTGCATTTGTTCATTCTTTGGAGCTTTCTTCTTAAGTCTGCATACTCCTTCTTCATGCCCATACTTTAAGCAATGGGTACAAAGAGTCGGCTTCCATTCATAGCTAACTCTTTGCTCTATTAGCTTGCCCTTCTCATTCCTAAACATCACAACACCAGGTAGTTTAGCATCCATTTCAACCTCCACTAACAGTCGAGCAAAGTTCAGCCCAATCCTCTTTCTGTGTTCTGGTCAACCATTAGAAGTTTACCAACCAGACTCCCTATCTTACATAGCCCTTTTGGACTCCAATATTTGAAGTCCAATGCTGGCAATTTGATCCAAATTAGTAATGTTAATAGCTCCTCACGAGTGAACTCCAAATCAGGTGTCCAAGCTTTGACAATGATAGGTTTGTTGTCAAAGTGATAGATGCCACCCTCAATTACCTCATATTTTCCTATTGCAGTGTCAAATCGAACAAATTTAATTTAATTTTAAAACGACTTAAAATATGAGAGGAAGTATTTGTCCAAAATAAATGATGTCTACATAGGCTTTTGCAATTGGCACTAAGGAAACGAGCATTGGGCCAGGAATAGATGACGTAGACAAACAATGAACAATAAAGTTGCCGACATAGTCAAGCGGTGGAGAGAAAGTGTGTGTTTCAAGTTGGACAAAAGAATTTGATTTCCAACGCATCCGACATTTTAAAATGTTAGGTCAACATTTCATATAAATTAAATATCGGGAAGTGAAAAATGATAAAATAAATAATTTGAGACGGAGGAAGTATAT
Organism: Nicotiana attenuata; assembly: GCF_001879085.1. Taxonomy (NCBI): domain Eukaryota; kingdom Viridiplantae; phylum Streptophyta; class Magnoliopsida; order Solanales; family Solanaceae; genus Nicotiana; species Nicotiana attenuata. Next base: position 77,166 of record NW_017672598.1, read on the forward strand.
ATCGTAAATCTATTTCCAGAGCTCACCACACTGCTAAGATGTTAATTACATGTACTAACTGTTTACTAAGATTATCTATTCCCTGTAGTATTAAGCAAATGTACAAAGCATTGGCTGTTCTCTTCTCACTTGCTTCGATTACAACAAAATTGAACAGAACTCGTATAATACCAACTTGTTTATGGAATAATTATTCCCTTTGTCCCATTTTGACTGTCGAAAGAATTATTTCAAAATAATTATCACTTTAGGAATTCAATATTAAATTTATTATCTATTTTCAACTATACCTTTAATATTAAAAAAGTAATAATTTCTCCTAATAATACTCCCTCCGTTTACTTTTACTTGCCCACTATGGACTTTGCACGCCCCTTAAGAAATAATAAATGAAGTGAATAATTTACCATGATATTCATATTAATTTATGCATATGTTTAATGGATTTGAGAAAATAATTTGAAATGAGTAATTAATAGTGTGGGTATAATAGGGAAAAAAATCGTCTTCTCTTAATATGCGAAAAGTGACAAGTAAAAGTAAAATTTGTTTTTAGAATACTGTACAAGTAAAAGTGAACGAATAGATTACTTAATTTTCAAAAATATTTAATATGGACAACTTAGTAAACTATTCCTTATATATTTATTAAAACATAAAGCATAGAAAGTCAACAACCTTGTGCGCCTCGTAACTCACTGCAGATTCATTCTGAGACTTGGGCCTTGTTGGTCCTAGACTGCATGCCTCAAACACTAAAGTGGTCCTCAAAATCTAAACCTTTGATTGTGTGGACCTCACTATATTCAATTGTCCAAAGGTGGTCCATATATAGGATGAGATAAAACCCTCTCATCTTCATGTTATATATTTATACGTTGAATCAGTTGTAATTGTAAGGTCTACAGAGTTCACAAGGCTATGGTAGTGTGACAGCCCAAGAATCTTCCACCCCACAAACAAAAATAGTACTTCAACTTTAGTATAAAATAGGAAAGAATATCTTATTAGCCAATAGGGTATTAGATATTTGACTACACATTATGCTTCTTAAATTTGGTTGGTGCCCTTCATATGCCATCATCCAACTGTTGTGTGTCGCTGCAGTTTCAACCTTTTTTATTCATTATTTTTCTTATCTATTTTATTACGTTGTGGATTCTGGTACCTTTTTTTTTCCTATTAGGTTTGTGGATTGTGGACCCTACTTTAACATATTTCTTTAATTAAATATCTTTCTTAAAGCTATTTGGTAGGCGCCTAGCTAGCCTAAATTGCAAGTTGAAACTAAACATGTAAGCCTTGCCTTCAATTATCCTCTTCTTTTATTTTTTGGTGAACAGTGTTTAGCATTTAAACATTATTGGCATAATCTTTTTTTTTACACCTCATATTACCTAAAAGATAATATATATATAGGTAACAGTCTATAATTAGAACCAGAAAAATAAAACATATTATCAGCTAATAGTGTAAAAAATATTCACCGCTATTTGAATATATGAATTAGATTTTATTGCATAAAGTTTAACTTTTATTCACTAATCACCTTTACATACATGCGGAGGATTCCCACGACAGCTTTAATAGTCTGTTTGGCCAAGCTTTTTCAATCCTAGAAGCATTTTTTTCTTTTAAAAAAAGTGCTTTTGAGGAGAAACAGAAGCAATTTAATTTGGAGAAGCAAAGAAAAAGTAGCTTGGCCAAACACTAATTGCTGCTCAGAAGTGCTTTTTAAATTAATTAGTCAAACATAAACTGCTTCTCACCAAAAGTACTTTTGAGAAAGCACTTCTCAAAGCTAATTTTTGCAGCTTGACTAAATATGCTATAAGAGTTCTTATATCAAAGTTACTTGTATTTCACTCTCATGTATAGTTTGTCCAAAAATAACTTAAAGACTAAAAAACATGTCAAGAAATACTGGTAAAGAGTTTATTAATGTTTTAGCATATGTATTGTATAATAGTCAATGAATTGGGATCATGTGATAAGCAAAATTATAAAGTAGGTGATTTCCTTTTTATCTATCCAAGCTTTAGTAAATAATGTTACTCAATATTTATGCGGGTAGAAAGTAATAAATATACCTTATATAAATACACGCAAACTAATCTGAACATACCACGATTAAATAGAAAGAGTTTATTACTTCCTCCGTTTACTTTTACTTGGCATGTATACTAAAAATATATTTTTTCATTTTTACTTGACACTTTAAACATATCAAGAGAAGGGCAATTTTTTTTCCTGTTATACCCACAATATTTATTACTCATTTGAAATCATTTTCCCAAATCCAATAAAATTTGCTTCAATTAATATGGACATCATGGTAAATTATGCACTTTATTTATTATTTCTTAAAGGGATGTGAAAAGTCAAAACGTGTCAAGTAAAAGTGAACTTTAGAGTATAAGGTCTAAGCGAGCATAATAAATGGGAGTAAATTAAAAGAATAATTTCTCCACCAATTGGATAAAGTTAGGAGCAGATAATGCAAATTGTCTGTAGGACCCTTTTTCCCACCGGCCAATTGCTCCTCACAAAATTAAACTCAAAAAAATACCCCAAACTTTGGAGTATCTTTAATAAATGACTCTTTCAGAACTCAAAAGCCGGAATTAACTTTATAGCTTAACTCACCTTTTGGAACTTTTTTCTTTTCTCTATCTTTTCTTTATTAAAAAAAAAAGGTCTGACTCATTGATATCATCATTTCTATCATGTAGTTTACCTAAACCCTAAAATATTTCAGTTGTAAAATCAAGCTTGAGGGCTATAACTAATCTTTAATCTCTTATCAACAATGCATATTCAGAATCTATATTATGATATAGATTGAAGTTAAATGGTCATCATGTGAGATTCATTATTAGGTAAATGACCTCACCAATTATTGATCTATATCAAGTGTTAGGATTTAATTATTTTTCCTTAGTATTATTCTAGTGAGAAACTAATTAAGGCATCGTTTACGCACATGGTATGCAGGATTTGTGGCTTCATTATTTCTCGCAACATAGTTTGTCGATATTATTAAAGCTTTAGGAGCTAGAACCCCATCAATTATAATTGTGAATATCATGGTAAATTTCAGTGACATTTATGTTTACAAATTACAATTGGATTACATTATATACCACAATCATATATACTTTTACCATCATGATTTATGATGAAGCTTAATTTTTATTGACTCAAGTGATGGAGACAAAATATAAAGAGTGCATACTGCATAAGCTCTAGTCGACATTATTTATATGGTTTGTCCTCTTCAAAGTAAGAGGGTGTTTGGCTAAGCTTATAAGCTGGTCAAACTAACTTATAAGCACTTCTCGGCTTATCTACGTGTTTGGTAAAGTTAAAAGTGCGTATAAGTCAAAAATAAGCCAAAAGCCATAAACTAGTCACCCCCAGCTTATGAATCTTTAGCTTATAAGCACTTTAAGTTTGACCAAAATTTTTACTATTTTATCCTTAAAATATTCCATTTTAGAACAAAATTCCCACATCGATACTCACTGTCTCAAATAATTTGTCCTATTTAGGTTTATTTTTTACTGAGAAACTTTTGTCAATTTATTAATTATTATACCTTATGATTATATGCTTGTCATAAAATAAATTATATTTATCATAAAAATTATCTTATCTAAGCACAGTTATATTTAAAATAAAATGACAAATAGAATATTTTGTATTTGAATCGGTCTGGAATCTAAAATTTTAAAGAAATTACGCCCTTATAAGTGTAAACAATTCTAAGGTTATTTAAGTTATTTTAATAGAAAAAGAGCTTGTCAGCACTTTTTTATCAAATAGTGTAACAATTTATTATCAATTTCAGCACTTGTATCCAAACACGTAACTGCTTATTTATTAAATCAATTTCAACACTTAAAGTGATTTTCAGCACCTAATGCTTATCAGCTACTTCAAATCAGCTAATCCAAACGGGCTCTAAGACAACTACGATCTAAGGCCTCGAGACTCATACGGAAACCAAATAATATGGGACAGCAAACGCATTACCGTAACCACAAGGCGGAGGTTACGGTAACCACAAGGTCGGAGACTCAGTAGCTTTTGGTTAAACTTTGTATTTGTATTAAAAGCTCATCAAATATGTAAAAATATTTAATTGCGAACCCAGTAACTAAAACGAGATAGGGTTCGATGATAAGATCAAAACCCACAACTTTCAATCCTAGCTCTGTCTGCGACCACAACTATGAGTTACCAACTCTCTATTATCTTAATTAGCTGGAGTATTTGCTAATTGTCTTGAATTAATCTTCATCTTAACTGTTGTTTGTCAATTGTTGCTAGATAGAATATTAAAAGATCTTCTTCCAGTGTAAATGTCAAATATGCAATCCAGATTCATTTTTATCGGATATAGGAAACTACACTATAGAAGGATTCAAGATACATGATAGCTAAATAATAAAAAATAAAAAATAAAAATCAACTCTCCAATTTCGTGACATCAAGTCCTTCATTAAGTTAAAATAAATTAACTTATCTTTGTTTTCTCACTAAAAGATAATTCCAATAAAAAATTCAGGTTTAGGATATGGGGAATAAAATTCTCAGTAATATCCACCAAAAAGATGCAGTATATCGAGCTAGGTATCACGAGCATGCAGACTGAAATCTCGAATGTTCCTCTTTTCAGTGCAACAAAGTAGCCTGCACTGTCCACACCTGAGGAACTGCTCAATTTTGTCGCGCCTTATCAAACTGCTTTCACATTCGATTTAAGAACAAAGAAGATCCATAATTTGCACCCGCTATTATAGTAGAAATGATCTCATTAATAGTCTTAACAAACTGAATTTTTTTCGAAATATTTGAAGTTTGCAAAATAAAAAGTCACCTGTTACTGTTTTCTCGAAGCTACCCTTACTATTTATTAAGCTAAGGAAATAATAAATAATGTAGACAGAACTCTCATGATTAAGACTATTTAACGTTTTTCTTAAAGGTATGAAAACATCTTAAAAGAAAGATAATATGGGAAGGTCAGGAGATGGAGATATATAACTAAAAAATGATCACAAATTAGTATACATAAAAATTTCTAAAATTGGTGAACATGTATGTGGTTCAACCTGAGAACGATAAGTCTAGTTCTATTCCAGGACGTGGTTTATTTGAATCTCTCATTTTTCCGGGTTTTGTTAGCCATGGGAAGCCAGTGTACACTAGCACGGTTACGTTCCACCCAGGCTAATCGTTTATTCTCGACGCATTTATATAGTGCAAAAGAAGCACATTACTTAATTATGAAGCTTTACCACGATTATGATATTCGTTTCGTTATTTGCCTTACACATTAGAGACTATTAAAAAGCATTTGTCAAGTTTAAAATGGCATGCATAGTAAATTAAACGACGACGCATGTTAATAATTGTGTGAATGTAAAGAACCAACTCATAAGTCATAAATCTTTAACTTGACTTTATGGGTAACTTATTATTTGTATTGCGAGGCCATAAAAGAGATACAACTTAATCCTTATTGTGAGGCAATTCTTGTTGATGTAAAAAATTATTTAGACGTAGGATTTAGTGATAAAATTTTGTAGACGTCTGTAAAATTAACACCAAGTTAAAGAAATTTAAATAAATTAACTTTAATCGAAATTCAACTTAAATTTAAGTTAATTAGTAGTAATATAAGTTTTTAATAGTAAAAACTACTCAAAGTTCATAAATTATACTCGCTCAATATGGAAAAATGTTCGGTTACTTTTTTTATTATTGGTTTACAACATTGTGAACACCTAATTTTTGACCACACCCAAATTCTATATTATTTTAGTGTAAATTTTTTTTTTAGGTCTAATGTTGATGTTTTTAAACTTTTATCATTCTCTTAATAGGTTTATTATAAAAAATTAAAAAAAAAACTACAAAAAATATTCACATACTTATAGTACAAATTTTATTTCAATTTTTATAGAGAAGAAGAAAATTAACAAAAAAAATATATTTGGTTTCATTTAATTAGAATTTTAATAATTAATTTGTGGTACTTTTTTTTTAGTATTATTTAAAGTGCATGTAAATATTTATTTTTACTATATTGTAAGAAATGTTGGTTATTCTTCTTATCTTCATAATTTAATTATCTTTAAAATAAAAGACAAAAGAAAATAAAAAATCAAAATGAACTAAAATCACGTTAAAGTGATTAAGTTTGTTATCAAATTGTTATTTAAAAATCTGATTTTTACATTTTATAAAATAAACAAATAAACAAATAAAACCACCCAACTTCCCCACTTTCCCACTTCACTCATGTCTCACCCCCACTCTCTCACATCTTGCACATACCCTCACATATTTCCTCACCTCAATCCCATGTAAACCACTCCTTGGCACATTATAAGATAACCACCAATTCTCATTATAAAAAGGAGGAGAGAAAAACAAAAAAAAAAGGGAAGTGTATTTTAAATTTTCAAGTTCTGCTTTTCTCGATTTTCAGAAGCAAAAAGTACACACAACTATAGTATGTATTTTTGTTTTCTTCATCTCTTAATTTGGGATTTTGGTTTGTAAATGGAGTTCGTTCGAGGCGTTTAAAGTTGACGAGTCTGAGGTGTCGATCGAGGTCCGTTCGTGGCTCTTACTTCTTGTTATTGCTTTGTCGCTTTTCGAACTTCCGTTGCTGCAATTGCGTATATCATTCTTCAAACAACAAATCAATTAAGGAATCATTTCAAGGTCCAATCTTTTTATCTTGTTTGCTTTGTCTGTTTATTGTTCCATTTAGATGATATGTGTTAATATGCCCTTGCTTGGATCTGTTATTTTTTTTAGGCACGTGACTCTTCTTAGTTGTTAATTCTTATCGTTAAGTTTATAAGTTTATATTGTTGAGTGAGAATCTAAAAGGAAAATTTCAAAAAAATTGAATTTAAAAAATGATGAAGAAAACGTGATAGTAACAGTAACGTATTTGGTTCCTAATGTTTGGTATTGTAATGTTTGTTTTCCTTATCAAAATAAACTATTCAATTTTAGTTAGTTTTATCATTTGGTTGAATTAATTTCTAATGTTGTTTAACTGACTTATAATAATTTTATTAATCCTTCAATAATCCTCTCTTGATTTGTGCTAAGTACTAAATAAAATACTTTCATAACTCCTGAGCATCACAATAATCCGAACCTATGAAATAAGTAATTTAAAACGCTAGGCAACTTTAGGCGCGACTTAATCGTGATTGGGTACACGTTCGCGTGACATAATTATGATTTTCAAAATAAATCAAGATACGCGTCCGCGCGACTTTGACCAAGTTTTTTTTTTCTTAAATAAACTAAGTGTTGTGAATTGTGTACACGTACGCGTGACATGACTCTTGACATGCCAAACCACACGAGTATACGTACGCGTAACTCGATAATTCTTTAAGTACGAGTATTCAAGTAATTTAAAAGCGGTAAAAAGATAAATGCACATAGGTCCTAAAAATGAGTAGTTAAACAATTTAAGCCAAGTAATATTCACTAAGCGACCGTGCTAGAATCACGGAGCCGGGAATGCCTAACACCTTCTCCCGGTTTAACAGAATTCCTTATCTAGAATTTCTGGTTCGCAGACTCTTTAAAATAAAACTTCCTCGATTTGGGATCTAAAATAAACCGGTGACTTGGGAAACCATAATTTATTCCAAGTGGCGACTCTGATCAATAATTAATTCCATTTCGAATAATGTCACTTTGATTGAAAAAACTCTCTTATACCCCTTCCGGAGGTAGGAAAAAGGAGGTGTGACAGCTATGGCGACTCTGCTGGGGATAATAAGAATTCGAGCTTGTAATGTGATCTATACTTGGCTTTATTAATTTGATGTCATTACTGTATTTTTTGGCCTAATGTGCTAATTGCCGCTTATTTACCGCTTTGATATTATTTGAATTTATTAAACTGTCTTCTTACGCCTCCCTTCTGAGTCTTCTGAATTTATGGTGCACACGTGCGCGTGGCCCACTTTTCTGTTAGAAGTCATACCAATTAGAACGAGGCTGGGTCAAGTAACTAGGCCGGGTAGACTTTCGTGCTCCCGGTACGTTGCCCCCACCTCGGCTCGAGCTGTCCGCTTGGGTAAGCCAGGTCTAAAACACTCCCCCCAGGATTTAAACCTAGAATAACATAGCCTCATGCCGGATCCTTAGTAGGAACGTTTGTTTGCATCATGTGCATTTGACTTTGGGGACTCAACACAGGGGTTGGGTCCGTCCAGGACAGGTATACCCGAGAATTGTAAGACCATCCTGATGCATCTTATGTGCTACTTGTGCATTATGTTTGATTCGGCTTGTGCATGTTGACCGGTTTCTAAAAAATGTATAAAAATAAAAATTTAAAACTTGAGGGAAAACCAGAAGGGAGAAAATTGGAGAGAAAATTTATCCTGTTAAAAAAAAAAACAATCTCGGTATTCACCCCAAAAAGATTATCAAAATAAGCCTGAATTTTTCAAAAAAAAAAAGGGTGTCATCCTATTCCTGAAACATATACGAACTACGTGGGTCTGATTCTCACCGAATGTGAGATACGTAGGCAACCTTAATCGGATCCGGCCCCACTTTTTTAAAAAAAAAACTACCAAAATATTTCTTTTAAATTCTTCTCAAAATCCAAAAATATTTTTACGTTTCTTCTTCAAGAGTTTTTCTTTTCGAAAGTTCCAAAAAAAATAAATTAAAAAGACAAAAATAATAATTTTCTTTATTCTTTAGAAGTTTTTCTTTAGTAAAATATACCTCAAAAAAAAAGAAGTTAAGTTTATTTAGTCTTTATNCGAAATCCAAAAAAAAAAAAATTCTTTCTTTAAAAAATTACCAAAAATGGAAATCCAAAAATATTTTTCTTTCTTTTTAAAAATCTTTCTTTTGAAAATTTAAATTATAAAAAACAGATAGAGAATTCAAAGTTCAAAAATATTTTTCTTGTTAGGAGCTTTTACGATTAGATTTTTTTTATTTAAAAAAAAAAGAGTTAGTTTATTTATTTTATTCTTGATCTCTCCGAACTACGCAAGATCTGATTCATGTCTCAACATGATACGTAGGCAACCCACATCAGGTTCGATCGCATCATTTTGAAAAGAAAAAAAAAAGTAAGTAAATAAAAAAGAGAAGAGAAAAAGTGGTTAAAAAAAAAAATAGAAGAAGAGAGAGTGTTTATTCAAACATGCTTGTTTGTTTTGAAATAAAAGCTAATTAAAGGTGGTCGGTTTGTTGGTTTGCAATGGTGAGTCACACAAACAATCCAAGATCCCTCGGAAGTAAAAGCATCTTCTCAACAAATGGAACAAGCACCACTATTGTTGATCCAAGGTCACGAAAAGGCAAGTAGGCAAATTGGCAGTGAAAAAAAAAATAAAGACAAATGTGGGATTGACTTTACCAGATTTGAGCAATAGGACATGGCCTGCTCGGGATAATTTAATGATGAGGAATGTGATCCAGTATTGAAAGCCATTGTAGCCATTGCCGGGGTAGAAGAGATATAAAAAACGGGCGCCAACCCAGAAACTTTCCCTATCAGACGGAGTCTCGGTAGCCAGTCTTTCTATCTTTTCTGCCTTCGAGTTATTTCAGTGTGTCATCCGAATGTTTTTACTTTACTGTCTTTTATTCTGACGTAAACCCTTCTATTTTTTTTTTTAATTTTCAAATAAATGAAATCAATATTTCATCATCCACGAATGTCTCTTTTCTTAATCTTGTCACCTTTCTTATTCTCTTTTCAGTTCTGTAAATGCAGATTTTAATAACATGACATGCTTGCGGACTTCATGCCGAGATCCTAAAACGCTGTCAGATTTCAAAATAATGAACCAAGAAGCATAATGTGTTGAAGATAAGGCTTGTAAGAAACTAAACAAAGAATTAAAACGAAAATGAGATTCTATCTCTTCGGATCATTGTTGAAGCCGGGATCGCTGATGAAGATTGAGTCAAGACCCGATTGAAACGTTGTCTTTAATTGATGAAAAGTGATTGGCCGGAGGCTACCATGGGCAGTTGTACAACAAAGAATGGCCCATGCTTACAACAAAAAGTACGTCCCAAGAAATTAGAAGTGGGGCAACTCGTACTAAAACATATTCTCCCGCACCATGAAGAAGCTAAGGAAAATTTACTCAAAATTGCAAACATTGTAACAAGAGTATTTGCAAATGGAGCGTTGTATTTGGGAGACATCAAAGGAAATGTCCTTGAGACAACAGTCAACGCAGATGTAGTCAAAAGGTACTATGTTTGACTCACTACTTAGTGTTAACATTCTCTGATTGGGATGACGAAGGCTTTCTTTCTCGCTACCCAAACACCATTAACCCTTTTGCAAACCCTTTGAGCCGGTTCCCTCTCTTTGATTACCCTCCTTGGAATCTGGAAGTTATTATTAAAAAATGACAAGAAAAGAAAGAAAAAAAACAAAACAACAAAACAAAAAGAAAAAAAAAATCAAAAATAGAGTTTCCTGAACTACGTTCGACTTGATTCCGAAAGGATACATAGGCAGCCTCTCTCTAAGGTTCAGTCACACCAAAATAAAAATCCACATTTCCCCAATATTCAAAGAAACTGGGGCATGTTTTTATTTTATTTTCGACGGTTGTTCCATCAAATGGTTCCAAAAGTTGTAATTAATCCAAATTCTTTTTACCCAAATCCTTTCAAGTCCTTCCGATCAATCAGCGAGAATGTTAATAGAATTAGAGGATACAATCGTTTGGATCTGATACAATCAAAATGAGAGAAATAAAATGAGAGAGTCTTATTGGTGAAAATCCTCGGGCACCGTAAGGCGATGGTAAGTAGAGAAATTGAAATGAGAGAGTCTTGTTAGTGAAAACCCGCAAAGGGCACTATAAGACGATAGCGAGAAGAGAAATGAGAGAGATCAGCTAGTGAAAACCCACAAAGGGCACTGTTGATCGAAAAGAGGATTCACACAACCAGTGGCATTAACACAATCATGAGCAAGGTTTCGCGGTTTCAAGTCAAAATTTGTGATGAGTTTTTGAGAATCGGACGGTTTATACAGATCAGGCATCCAGTCCAAAAGGCATGTCATGTTTATTGAAGTCTGCATGTACTCCCATATAAGTCCGTATTTCTGTTCCCTGAAAGGGGCACCTCTTGTTCTAACTCCATTCTCTATTGTATTGTTTGGTTGTTTTTTTTCTTTGAATCCCTTTCGCTCTAACTTTGTTCCAAAAATAAGGCAAAGAAAAGATGGCAAGACCGATTTACAGGGTTCTCGTTTGAAGCGAGCTGATATATTCAAAACGCGCCCAGCCTCGACAAATGCATCAAGTCGACCCCGACTGTCCATGATTGGCCGATGCTTTGAAATGAAAAACTTTGAAAGAAGTCAAAAGTGAAATGCCCACAAAGGAAAAATAAAGTTGAAAAAGGTTAAATACCGTCATGGCAAAGTTTGGAAAAGCTAAAGGTTCTCCAGAATCAGAAATGCAGTTGGTATTCAGGAAATAACTAGTCGAAGTTGAAGTCATTGAAGAAGATGAGCTGAGTCAAGGGACTGAAATAATCAAGGCCACAAACCGACCACCATTTTAAAACTAATGAATCTTTCTTTGTTCAGAACAGGAACAGAACAATTTTAAGAAACAGTTTGTGAAAACATGAACACCACCCAGTGAAGTTCTCAAATCCTTGATTTTTTTTCCAATATACATGTAATTATTTTATTTTTAGTTTCATTATAGGGAACCAATACCTTATCTTCAACACAGGGTACTACATCCCCTGTCTGCATTACTTTCTACCTACATAAGGTACGACATTCCCTAGTAGAATCTTAGAGAGCCAAGAGCCTAATTTTATTGCTAACATAGGGTACGACATTCCCTAGTAATATCATTTTCTGCCTATATAGGGTATGACATTCCCTAGTAGAATCTTAGAGAGCCAACAACTTCATCTTATTTCCAACACAGGGTACTACAACCCCTGGTTGCACTATTTTCTACATAGGGTACGGCATCCCCTAGCAGCATTTCAGAGAGCCACGAGCCTCGTCTTATTGCCAACACAGGGTACTACATCCCCTGGTTGCACTATTTTCTACATAGGGTACGACATCCCCTAGTAGCATTTCAGAGTGCCACGAGCCTCATCTTATTGCCAACACAGGGTAATACATCCCCTGGTTGCATTTNCTTTCTACCTACATAGGGTACGACATTCCCTAGTAGAATCTTAGAGAGCCAACAACTTCATCTTATTTCCAACACAGGGTACTACATCCCCTGGTTGCCTTACTTCTTGTTGCAAATATAGGGTACGACATCCCCTAGTTGCATTTCAGAGTGCCACGAGCCTCATCTTATTTCCAACACAGGGTACTACATCCCCTGGTTGCATTATTTTCTACATAGGGTACGACATCCCCTAGTAGCATTTCAGAGTGCCACGAGCCTCATCTTATTTCCAACACAGGGTACTACATCCCCTGGTTGCCTTACTTCTTGTTGCAAACATAGGGTACGACATCCCCTAGTTGCATTTTAGAGTGCCACGAGCCTCATCTTATTTCCAACACAGGGTACTACATCCCCTGGTTTCCTCCTTCTTGTTAACGCAGGGTATAACATTCCCTATTATTTTAAAAAAAAATGTCTTTTTCAATTCTTTATTCTGCAATAGCAATGATAGTTTAATGTGTTTTCAATAACTCACAAAAATTTCCTAGTGCAAACTGGGGCAGAAAATTTTTGTTCGTTTTGCTTGTTTGTGTTGGCTTGTAGGTTTTTCTACAAAGCATGGATTGGATGTGCAAAAAATAAGATTCCAGCTCTTGCCGGAGAAAATGGAATGTTTGATCTCAATACCAGCAGCAACCAGCTTGGACATAATGTATGCAGAGACATAGGGTCTCAAGATCCATCTTCCCATCATATAATCAAGAAATAAGCATGCGAGAATATTTCATAGTCTATTGCATCGAGAGCATCAAGTTTCAGTCTAAAGTCAATGGGAGAAGCAAGTCAAGAATCAAGACAAGACTCCAGATGGCATTTAGATAGGAATTTTGTAACTCTTAGATTTCAAGAGTATGTAATTTTCTTTTCATTTTGATGTAATAGTAGGAACCGCAGATCGGAACCTCAACGGAACCTCGACGGAACTTCACTCGACTCTCCATCAAAGAATACTCCATCACTCTTCTTTCACTTGAACTACATGTGACCTGATTCCCTTATAACCCGGGATATGTAGGCTGCCTAAAACCAAGGCTCGGTCGCATCTTTTATCTTCTTCTCCTTTTTAAATAATGGTGAGGTAAAAAAATCAGTCACCTTGTTCATTTTCTTTGCATGAAAACTCTTCATGTTTCCAAACAAAGAGGGGCATGCTGTGAACAACTAATTTTTGACCACACCCAAATTCTATACTATTTTAGTGTAAATATATTTTTTTTAGGTCTAATCTTAATAGTTTAAACTTTTATCTTACTCTTAATAGGTTTTATTTAAAAGAAAAAAAATAATTAAAAAGAAAAAAAAAAGAAGCTACAAAATTACTTACATTCGTAGAATGTAAAGTTTATTTCTTAAAAAAAAATCAAAAATATATATGTACATATATATACATAGTTTCTTTAAATTAGAATTTTAATAAGTAAGCTATAGAATTTTTCTTAGTATTATTTAAGTTACATGAAAATATTTAGTTTTCCTATATTGTAAGAAATGTTGGTTAATCTTCTTATTCTTATAATTTAATTTATCTTTTTTTTTTAAAAAAAAAGACAAAAAAAAGAGAGGGTAAACAAATGGAAGTTAACGTAAAAAAGAGATCAAACTTTATCTTTAAAAACATTAATCTAATTTAATAAAGATAAAGAACACAACTCCCACTCCCCATTTTTAGCTAACTTCCCTCACGTTATTCTTCACACACCCACGTCCCAACCCCCAAATTCCCTCCACCCAGGCCCACAACTCCACTCCATCACACAAAGATTTTATATATATAACACACACTTGCACTTACGAGAGGGAGGACGTTTTCTGCATAAAAACGAAAGAAAACGAAAAGAAGAGAATCAGATAAAGGGGGTATTAGAGTAGATTAGAGGAGAGCACATACATTGAATTCACAAAAAGCAGCGCTTTGCTTCGCATCTGAACGCACAGTCCACATAAGGATAGAAACAGAAGATTAGAGGAACCCAATTCCACCATGCCTTAAACCATTATTACCATAGACGAACGTTTCAATTCCACTCGAAATTCTGGTTAGCTTTTACAAAAGTTTTGTTCGAGGTTCGATTAAGGTGTTGTTCGAAGTCGAAGGTCGCGGTCATTGTCCCTGATTTTTAGCTATTTCTCGATCGAATTCCGTAGCAGAGTCATGCACACAGTCAGTCCGAGCATATCTTTGTATTCACTGTTATTACTCATTTAAAAGAAGCAATCCCAGGTTCAATTCTTCCCACTCTTACTTCTATTTTGGCTTCAATTTTCAACGTGATATGAATATAATGATACCTATATGTTGTTTTCTTGGTTTGAGTTCTGTTGGAATTGCTAGAATGATATTATTTTGTTTCATTTTGTAAAACGTGAGATTCCATTGAAGTTGTAGATTCAATTAGGTTCTACTTTTCTAGATCTCGTTAAATTTGGATTAAAAACTCAATTGTTTGGTTCCGAGTCATATCTTAATACTTAGGCTTAAATTAAGTCATTAGTTCATTCCTTAATCATAATCAAGATACAACAGTGATGATTTAGTTTATAAGGTTATTTCCTTCACTAGTTAAATATTTGTGTCATGTTCAAAATAGTTTTAGCCCGAATACCATGGTATTTGAGTTTTGTTTAAAATTTGGGATGATAATAGTGTTATGAGCTTTGTAGGTGAACGATTTTATAGAAATTGGTATAATTTTGGGCTTTAGGTCACTCTTTTCCCTTGATATCTCATTAGGCCGTTAACATTCGGCTCAAAATAATAAAAGTTAGCCCACATTTTCATAATTGACGAGTAAGTCTCTCCAAAAATATTTTATCCACAAGAATTTCCATAACCTATGGCCTTCACAATAATCTCAAACTTAAAAAAAATAACAATTTATGAACATCGCAACATGCTTTAGGCGCGACTTAATCGTGATTGAGTACACGTTCGCGTGACATAATTATGATTTTCAAAATAAATCAAGGTACGCGTCCGCGCGACTTTGACCAAGCTTTTTTCTTAAATAAACTAAGTGTTGTGAATTGTGTACACGTACGCGTGACATGACTCTTGACATGCCAAACCACACGAGTATACGTACGCGTAACTCGATAATTCTTTAAGTACGAGTATTCAAGTAATTTAAAAGCGGTAAAAAGATAAATGCATATAGGTCCTAAAAATGAGTAGTTAAACAATTTAAGCCAAGTAATATTCACTAAGCGACCGTGCTAGAACCACGGAGTCCGGGAATGCCTAACACCTTCTCCCGGTTTAACAGAATTCCTTATCTAGAATTTCTAGTTTGCAGACTCTTTAAAATAAAACTTCCTCGATTTGGGATCTAAAATAAACCGGTGACTTGGGACACCATAATTTATTCCAAGTGGCGACTCTGATCAATAATTAATCCCATTTCGAATAATGTCACTTTGATTGGAAAAACTCTCTTATACCCCTTCCGGGGATAGGAAAAAGGAGGTGTGACAAACATGTATAGATTCATTTGAAGTACAAATTTAGTCAACAAGAAATTCCATCACAAAGGGGGAAAAGAAGGTGAAATGTAAAAAATTGTCTTATATTATGAGTCACAATGATCAATGACAAATTGTAAAAAAGAAAGAACCTAAAAAGGGGAAAATTTTATTTTGTGTCTCGTACAAAATACGCTAGTTGTATGAGGCAACTTTTTGTCTCACAATTTTGTGGACCCAGCAGTGTAAGATTGGGGTCCACAATTTTATAAAACAAAAAGAAGACTCGTACAACTAGCGTCAGTTGTACGAGACACAAAATAAAACTTCTCCTAAAAAGGGAAAGAAAGAAAGTAAAAAGACGGCAACTCTCATCTTTCCCTCAAAACTTTCATTATGGAGAAATCCAGTGCCATAGGAGCCATCTCAATTTACCCCCTTAAGTTACCAAAAACTTACCACTAATAAGTTCGAGATAACACTTTTAACAACAAAAAAGGTAAAACTTGTTCCAGCTTCAGTTAATAACTGGACGTAACTTGTAAGTGAGCCACGTTAAAACTTGAATCAAGCTTTCAAAAGAACAATCTAAGAAGCTTAGTATCATCTCCTTGTCCTTGTTGTGGATTTTGATGGCACATAAAACCACTTTCTAATGTTGTGGTATCAGATTCATCTGAATTCAACGAAGGCGTCGCCTCTCGTCTCTTCTCCGTCCGCCGACTCATTCTACCGCCGGTGGCCGTCATTTTCGCCGGGAGTCCTGACGATAATCCGAGATCTAGATCCTCCGCCACCTCATCCATAACTTTCCTCTTAGATCGGAAGTTGAAGCTTTGCGATCTAAAGAGATCAACATCGTTCGCCTCGGATGCTGAATCGGACTCCGGTAAAGCTGTTACACCTGAAAACTCCGGCAACGGCCGTAACACGCCTCCTTTAAGCACCGTTTCTACCGCTGCTTGGCACACGTGCCAGTTTCCCGTCCACAGTAATCCGACCGCTCCGTGCACTGGGTTCACCGTCCTTCCACACGATTCGAACAGCAGCGATTGGAATAAAGCTACAGGTACACAAAAACAAACTCCTCAGTAAATAAATATTGTATGAACGTAGAAGTTTATGTGTGTTTTTAATTAGAGCAAAAAAAAAACAACTAAACCTCAGTGGATCGTGAGGCTACTCTGTCACTTGTATTAAACTTTATTTGCATACAATAAGTAAAAACGGCTCATGCATATGAATGTGTAAGTACCTGGTCGTTGAGATTCGGGAACAGAGGAGAGGAAAGACATGAGGCCAGCACGGCCGAAGAATTTGGCGACAAAGACGGTGGCATTAGCTTGAGCATGAGGGCTTTCAATGCCCTGTAAACTTTGTCGCAGTATGCAATTCTCGTTGCAACCTTTCCGGAGAATTCGACAGCCGTTGCAACTCATGGTGCAGACGTATAACCAAATTTCCTCTTACACAAATAGCACTATATGTAAGACAAAAATTAAATGAACAAAGAGAACTTTGATGTCCTTGAATTGCTTGGAACACAAGAAATGAGTAATTCCTTAGGATTTGGAACTGAAATAGAGTTCAAAGTGGAAGGGAGTCTTGAAGAATAGGAAACGGAGAGAGATATATAGAGATGAAAGAACGTGGGGGTTAAGGGGTATGAGATGTGGAGAAAAGTGGAGAATTATTGGACAAAGTGAAGGAAACTAATCATGGTTAAGAAACTAACCATAGTTAGGTTTAAAAAGGTAGTGGCTTTTGAGCAAAATGAGTGGACATGACGTTGTTTGCTTTAGAGTGGAGAGGGGGTGGGGAAAGAATAAAGTATTTGGGGGGGAGTGGGGGTTCCAAAAGTGTTGGGTAATAGCGGCTCCGTGTCTCCGCGAATGGGTAGAGAGAGGGGTGCCTTTTTCTATAAGAAGAAGCAGAAGAGAAGTATTGGATTCTAGTGCGGCACTCGAGAATCTTTTTTCCGCCCATTGTATGGGAGACTCTGCCCTTTCGTGATGCGCGTACTCCTCAACTTGCTCCACTTACCAACGACGTCGCCGAGTGCCGCATATTTCATTCTCCACTATAACTTTTTTTCTTGACTTTAAACCTTTGGTTTTTGTATTTTTGAAGATAAGCCGATTGGTTTAGGAATAAATATATTAAAATTGATGATAATATTTTCTGTAACACATATCAACAACTCTATCACTCTTTTATTTTTTTCCTTTCCTCTATACAAACCATATAGCCAAAAGAATTACTCCCTCCGTTTCATATTAAATGAGATACTTTCCTTTTTAGTTTGTTCCAAAATAAATGACACGTTTCTAAATTTGGAAATAATTCAACTTTAAACTTCTCATTTTACTCATTTTACCCTTAATGAGAAGCTTTTATAACCACACAAAAGTCCTGGCCCCACAAAGCTTTACCGCTTAAGCTTTTAAGACCACAAATTTCAAAAGTCTTTTTTTTT
Source organism: Nicotiana attenuata (assembly GCF_001879085.1). Lineage (NCBI taxonomy): Eukaryota > Viridiplantae > Streptophyta > Magnoliopsida > Solanales > Solanaceae > Nicotiana > Nicotiana attenuata. The sequence goes on from NW_017672598.1 coordinate 95,364, forward strand.
CCATAAACTCCGTGCCGAGTTAAACTACCTCATTTAATTTGAAACGGAGGCAGTATCTTTTAAATTACTTTACCGTTAAAAAATAAAGGCAGAATAGCCTAAATGACACTTATATTTGTGTCACTTTGTGGACCCTGTCCCCAAACTTAGCATTTTGCCAATTGGACACTTATACTCGCTCAAACCATGTATAATAAACGCTTATGACAGGAGGCTGTCAGTGCGTGTAATACAATCTCCTACACGTGGGATGCCACGTCATTACTAGTGCCACATAGAAAAATAAACTATTGACTTTATCTTCATTTTTTTCCCTACCCCACCATCTCTTCTCCTTACCGCCAACAACTCTAATACTGCCATCGCCGGAAAATTTCTCCAGCCACCGGAGAATATCATTAACATCCGGAGATCACTAAAGATAAATAAATAAAAAGTGTTCTTACACAAGAATTTCACCCCACCGAGGTCTTCCCCTTCCCAAGTTTTTACTNNNNCTTCCACAAGCACGATATGATTGGGCTCATCTGAGGCTCCAAGACTTTAAGTCTGTTTCTGAATATAATTCTGCGATGTTCAGAATTACTTCTAAATTGAAACTCTGTGGAGATACTATCACTGATTATGATATGCTTGAAAAAACGTTCACAACGTTTCATGCCTCCAATATGGTCTTGCAACAACAGTACAGAGAGAAAGGTTTCAAGAAGTACTCTTAGGTGATTTCTCTTCTCCTTGTGGCTGAGCGAAACAATGACTTGCTCATGAGAAATCACGAAAATCGACCCACTGGGTCTACACCATTGCCTGAAATGGATAAGGTGTATTCCCATTATGCTAAGCGTGGAAAAGGCCGTGAATCTATTCGTAGTCGTGATCGTGGTCATGGTCGTAGCCGTGGCCGTAGCCGTAGACAAGGAAGAAATTTTTCTGGTGTTAATCATCCCCCAAAGAGAAATAACCACCAAAATTGGAAAGGGAAAGATGAGAAGCCAAAAGCAAATGGTTCAGAAACTGAATGCTATCTTTGCGGTGGAAAAGGGCATTGGGCAAATATTTGTCGTGTACCAAGACATTTGGTTGAGATTTATCAAGCATCTCTAAAGAATAAAGGCCCTGAAGCTAACTTTGTCTATGACAATGACTTTGACATCACCCACTTAGATGTGGCAGACTTCTTTGAGCGCCCTGATGGAAAAATAGACCACTTGATCGGCGATGGATCCGTGATTAAAGATGATTGAGTAGTTTAATTTTTATTTTTTGACTATTCTTAGTAGCTATTGAATAAACATCATGTAACCATAGTTCTTTACAAGAGTAATAGTCATTAGTATTATTTATTTTATAAAATAGTATTAGCTTTTCTCGCATGTTTCTACATATATTAAGAAGACCAAAATCCCTTATCATGTGCTCAATAATATACTCTGGTACATTTATGTAATGTTATAATCAATGTATCAATGTCGTATTGGATATTACTATATAAGTATTGCGTGTATACATATAATGTTATTGTTATTGTACGTATGTCGTAATGTGTGCAATAATATGTGCAAAGCAAAAAATCATTGTAATATGATGCAATTGATCAATATATTTTTATGTTTTCATACACAGTTGCACATTTCATATGTGTCTTATCATTATATATCACATTATAAATTATTTATTTACTTACAATTATGCACTTCAGTTCTCAAGTTTACAAGTAGTTTCTTTTGATTGAGCACCAAATTAAATATGACACAATGTACATTTTACGTGACATGTCACATTGCAGTAAATATTTCTAACTATATGGTTACTACGCATAATTACTATTCATATATTGAATCATAGACTTAATTTTGTTTCATTTATTCTCTATAAATACTAATATTTATTTGTATATTTCTTTTGTATGTCAAACAATTGGAAGCAAATATGGATACCACACAAAACAAACTTGGATCAAATATTTGTTTAGTTGATTCATGTACAACACATACAATATTCAAAGAGAAGAAATATTTCTCTCATTTAAGTATGTGTAAGGCAGATGTTACTACAATTTCTGGTAGTAGTAAATTAATTGAAGGCTCTGGAAGAGCTACTATAACTCTGCCTAAGGGAACAATACTTATTATAGAGAATGCAATGTTCTCCTCCAAGTCCAAGAGGAACTTGTTGATTTTTAAAGATATCCGTCAAAATGGATATCATATTGAGACAATAGATGAGAATAATCTTGAATATCTCATCATTACCAAAAATGTCTCTGGCCAGAAAAGGGCTATTGAGAAGTTCCCATCTTTGTCTTGTGGCCTGTATTGGACAAGAATTAGTGCAATTGAGGCACATTCTATTGTAAACCAAAAAGGTTACCGATTCCAATACTTTTGTACTTTGACATGATCGATTGGGACACCGTGGATCAATTATGATGAGACGAATTATAGAAAACTCAAATGGACATCCATTAAAGAATTTAAAGTTTCTTTTAAATGATGAATTTTCTTGCACTTCTTGTTATCAAGGCAAGTTAATTATTAGACCATCACCAACAAAGGTTGGAATTGAGTCCCCTGCGTTTTTGGAACGTATACAAGGGGACATTTGTGGACCTATTCACCCACCTAGTGGGTCGTTTAGATATTTCATGGTCTTAATAGATGCATCTTCTAGATGGTCTCATGTGTGACTATTGTCATCTCGCAACCTCGCGTTTGCAAAATTAATGGCACAAATAATTCGATTACGGGCACAATTCCCCAATAATCCAATTAAGTCTATTAGACTTGATAATGCTGCTGAGTTTTCATCCCAAGCATTTAATGATTATTGCTTATCAATTGGGATAAAAGTGGAACATCCTGTAGCTCATGTTCACACTCAAAATGGTCTTGCAGAGTCTTTAATTAAACGTCTGCAATTGATAGCAAGACCGTTACTCATGAAAACGAGGCTGCCCACTTCTGTTTGGGGTCACGCCATTTTACAACAATGCTAGTTCGTCTCAGACCGACAAATTATCATAAATATTCCCTGTTGCAATTAGTTTTGGGTCATGAACCTAATATATCCCATTTAAGAATCTTTGGATGCGCAGTATATGTGCCTGTAGCACCGCCATATCGCACCAAAATGGGTCCGCAAAGAAGGTTAGTAATATATGTTGGGTTTGAATCACCCTCCATTATTCGCTACCTCGAACCATTGACGGGGGATTTGTTTACTGCACGATTTGCAGACTGTCGATTCGATGAGAAACTTTTCCCAAAATTAGGGGGAGAAGTTGGTGAAACCAAACCGGAAGTTTTGTGGAAAAATCCATCATTATCTCATCTTGATCCACGTGCCTCTATTTGTGAAAAAGAGGTGCAAAAGTTTATTCATTTGCAGAAAACAGAAAATCAAATGCCAGATGCATTTAGGGATATGAAAAGGATAACAAAATCACATATCCCTGCAGAGAATGTTCCAATCCGTATTGATGTCCCTATTGGACAATCTTCTAGTGTCATAGCTAATGAGTCAAAAGCACGCCTGAAACGTGGCAGACCATTAGGTTCCAAAGATCGAAATCTAGAAACAAGAAAATAAATGATCAAAATGACACTACGAAAGAATCTCATGAAGAAATCCATGATTTAATAAATTCTGAGATTCATGAGGAATCCACTGAGCCCGAGGCTCAAGAAAATAAGGAACTATTAATAAATCCAATCGATATTGAGATAAATTTGAATCGAGTGGATATAGTAGTGGATTATGTCTTTGCATATAATGTTGCATCTAGCATTATGCAAGAAAGTGAGGATCTTGAACCTCAATCTGTTGGAGAATGTCGACAAAGACTTGATTGGCCAAAATGGCAAGAAACAATCTAATCAGAGTTGAATTTGCTTGCAAAACGTGAAGTTTTTGGGCCTGTAGTCCAAACACCTAATGGTGTTAAGCCTGTTGGCTATAAATGGGTCTTTATACGCAAGAGAAATGAGAAAAACGAGGTACAAAGATATAAGGCATGCCTTGTTGCACAAGGATTTTCACAATGACCTGGTGTCGATTATGAAGAGACATATTCACCCGTTATGGATGCTATAACTTTCCGTTATCTCATTAGTTTTGCTGTCCATGAAAAGCTTGACATGCATTTAATGGATATGGTTACCGCCTACCTTTATGGCTCACTTGATAATGAGATATACATGAAAATTCCCAATGGATTTAAAATGCCAAACACATATAATTCAAAGTCCCGGGAAATATTTTCAATCAAATTGCAAAGATCTTTGTATGGTCTAAAGCAATCAGGACGAATGTGGTATAATCGTCTTAGTGAGTATTTATTAAAGGAAGTCTATATAAATGATGCCGTTTGCCCATGTGTTTTTATAAAGAAAACAACATCGGAATTTGTTGTAATTGCCGTATATGTTGATGACATAAACCTTATTGGAACTCCTATAGAACTCCAAAAGGCAATTGATTATTTAAAGAAGGAATTTGAGATGAAAGATCTCGGAAAGACAAAATTATGTCTTGGTTTGCAATTTGAACATTTGACAAAAGGAATATTTATTCATCAATCTACCTACATAGAAAAGGTATTGAAGCGGTTTTACATGGATGGAGCACATCCATTAAGTACTCCGATGGTTGTTCGATCACTTGATGTGAATAAGGATCCATTCCGACCTCAAGAAGAGAATGAAGAGCTACTTGGTCCTGAAGTACCATATCTTAGTGCAATTGGTGCACTAATGTATCTTGCTAACACTACAAGGCCTGACATAACTTTTTCAGTTAATGTCTTAGCAAGATATAGTTCTGCTCCTACAAGGAGACACTGAAATGGAATCAAACACATATTGCGGTATCTAAAAGGGACTACTGATATGGGCTTATTTTATGGAAATAATTGCAGTCCTGATCTTGTTGGTTATGCCGATGCTGGGTATTTATCCGATTCACACAAGGCTCGATCTCAAACAGGCTATGTGTTTACCTGTGGAGTGATAACGCCAAACTATGCCTTATAAAAAGACACACACGGACGTAGCAAATATAGTCTGAGTATTTCTGCCCAGAGTCGAACCACAGGGAATTAACCTATCAATTACTTTTGTTGGACTTACTAAATTCACAGAATCAATTTCCCCAAACTTTGCAATTAATAGTTGATGATATTTCTAACAACTAAAACTGAAAATAAATAAGCAGCTGAAAATTAACTATGCTTGATGTTGAAACAATTGGAATAAGGTCTAAGGTAATGGTTTCCCCCGTTGTTGATTTCCTTGGTTGTATATGTCTTATAACTGTGACTTAGTTATATCTATCAATCATGAACTCTCCAGCTATCATAAATATTTCTCAAGCAATTATGATAATTTACTAGACGCACTCTCTCAAGCCACGCTAGCTAGATTCTCATTACAGTTCACTTAGATTGCACCCGAGGTATCGTTATTTCTAAACCAACCTCTAAACCCTCGGTTATGACTCTCGTCTATACTCCGGGAGTGATGTTGTTCAAACAGCTACCTAAATATGCACTCTCTCTCAAGCAGATACATACTAAATAGGGACGGATAATTGAGGGCCCTTTCAACTAACCACAATCAAAACGTAGAGGAACAAATAGAGATTAACAACCAATTCAAAACTATGTTAATATAACAACCAAGTCATCCCCAACGGGTTTTACCAAAACCTTAGATTAAAGGATTTAGCTACTCATAACAACGTACGATAAAACTACTAAATTATTCATAATGGAAGAATTGCAAGAAAAATAGAAGAGATAAAGAACTATGATGTTTTGGGTGATCTCTCACACTTGTTCTTCTTCCAAAAGTAATCTAAAAATAAGCCTTGTCCTATCTTGGGCGAGTTTCTACATCTTATAAGGGTTTTACGAAAGTTTCCCCGAATTGACACTTTGGCCCTTAAATTACTGGATCGTGAACAGTTCACCGCGGCCGCGGCGTGGACCGCGGTGAACACTGCCTGGGCCTATTTTCGTGTTTTGTCTACGTGTTCTGCTCCGCTGTCCACCGCGATCGCGGTGGACTTTTGTCCAGTCATTTTCTTTTGCTCTGTTGTGTTCGGGTACTTCTTGAGTGGGTGTTTTCTTCACATTATTGCCTCCAAACACTTCATGTTGCTTCCTCACATATAATATTCCCTGTGAAACCAAATAGCACCATTTAAAGCATTTTATTGACAATTTACCTTATAAAACAACAACAAAGCATGAGCAATTAGGGTGTAAATATCAACTATATAGCCTACTATCAATACCCCACACTTAAATTATTGCTAGTCCTCGAGCAATTCACCACACTCCATCAAAATTCATTCCCTAAGCTTTTCCCTCAACGACTCACACCATGAACATTTTACAAAAGTTACACCTAGTAGTGAGCAACCTTTACCTCAGGAATCAAATCTTTTGTACCCCGTAACATTTGCACTTACTCAAACCACTATACACAAGAGTCAAGACGTACCTTTCCTTTGTGAATCACATGCCCTCACATCACACAAGAGAGTAGTTCCATATATAATGATAGTGATAACAATTAGGAACTAAAATAGACAGAATTCGCTCACTCTCAAAAAGAACATTCACATGCCACAAAGATGCACCATAGGCTTGCCCGTAGTGTAGTACTCGACTAATCGAGCCCCACTCAGTCTAAGATCAATATGACTTTATTTGGTTGTAATGTAGGCTAAGGGACGGGTAGGATACATTTAGATATAAGAGTGACTACACCTCCCTAAGCACTTTAATACATACAATTTAACATTCAAACCCCATACTTATGTCAAACCAAAATTCCACCTTCACATCAATGTAAATTACCCCATTCTTCTTTAATCACACTTACATCAAGAGCCACCACTTATCAAGGAAATATATTTTTTTTTCAATTCAAGTGGCTCTTCCTTTTTCAAAACAGTGCACCTTTCTCCTTATTCAATTAGTTCCACTCAAAATCCAAACCAACCACCCCACACTTTAACTTTTAAAAAGTTTATAACAATTCAAGTGCTCATGAGAGGTGAAAAGGTTCAAATAGATGGTTAATTCAAACAAATGGGTAAGGCTTGTAATGTGGTTGCCCAAGAAAAAGGCTTATAGGCTCAAAGGGGTTAACTACGATACATAACAATTAGGTGGGTAAAATATACATATCTGGCTCAACAAAGAAATGCCTATATCATTTCTAAAACTGAATGAAGCTACTATTTCGCTTTGCAAACACACAGGGCAAGTTCTAGGCATCAAATGTACAACATGGAATACAGTAACACTCACACACACATGGCACATGACTCACTCTGGATTAGTTTATCAAGACATTCTCTTTGACTATTCAAGTTAGGTACAAACATACAATTTTCAAGGCACTTAAATAAGATTCAACCCTTGAAGCTAAGCGCTACACTCTAGCGTCTATCGTGTTCAGGTGTAAAAGCGCTAAGGGTTTTTTTTCTTCAATTTTAAGCTCGTCGCCCATTAATCCTATCCTACAACAAAAAAAAAACAAAAATCTACCTATACCCGATTCAAGCTAAACCTTTGGAAAAGAACCGTGGCCCAAAGAAAAACCAAGGGGGAGTTACTACACTACCTAAAAATTAAAAAAAAAAAAATCTTTTTGGTATTTTTTCTAGACTAACTTCCCTCGAGAAAATTGTCTAAAGGATCTGTCATTAGGAAGAGTCTCTATATTCCATTTTTTTTTCCGACTTAGTCCCTCAAGAACCCCGCCGAAAGAGATCCATCATCGGGACAAGTCACTTACTATTTTAACTTTCCTAAAGAACTGTTACTCTATCTCTAAATGAATTAACGCAAAACAAAACCAAGAACAACAAACAGCTAATTTTTTTACAAGTACAAACATACAATGAAGTTTCCCCCACCCCACACTTAAAATGAAGACATGTCCCCATGGCTCTACAATATAAAAAGCAGTGAGGTAAAGGAACTTCCATGAAGGATCACTCCTGATCGGAAACTATGTCTGGGTTCACGTTGCAGGCGCGGCCCAGAGCTCTCAACCAGCCCATGAATTTCTTTTCCGACTTCACTTGTCGGTCAGCCACTGCATCAATACGGGTACCCAAGTCAGCGACGGAGGTCCGCAGCCCAGACATCTCCTGCTCCAAGGCGGCCATGCGAGTGCTCCGGCGTGGCTGTGATGGTCCTGCCGCGTCCCCTCTCGGAGGAGTTGTGCTCTCAGTAGCCCCAGCATCATCATCAGACTCATCAGACGAGTCATCACTGTGTGGCACCGGCACTCTTCCCTCTAGTGCAATTTTCTTCGCCCGGAAGGGAGCCTTCAGAGGTAATTTCCCGTCAACTCGAGGGTTCTCGGGGACATTAGCAAGGCGGCATAGTCGGGTGACTAGCGAAGGGAAGTAGTGGCCCTTGATTAGCTCGGGCGATCTAATGAACATTTCGTCATGGAGGACTCGGGCGACATCAAACCCTTGGTGAGTCATAAAGTAGTAGATCATAGCGGCCCGTGGCCCATTCACATCTGTGGTATTGCTGGATGGTAGCAGACGAGTGTTGATGACAATGAGCCAACACTTGGCCTCCCAAGTAAGAGACTGTGAGTGTAGAGTCGACGGTTGTGCTACCCATTTGGACATTCTGCCAGGTATACAGATTACCTCCTAAAGCTTGTCCCAGTCAATCGTTGGGCGATGAGACATGATGTAGTGATCGTCACCCGTGAATGTGGGAAGGCGATACGCTCTGCGGATGGCTTATAGATGCATTAACCCGGGGGTTGCGCACAATCACAACCCCATCCTAGTTTTCTGGCAGATTTGCATAAAACTCTCGCACTAGCTGAATATTGGCCTCCTCGGGAGCCTCAAAGAAGATGTTCAGCTGATACCTCTTTAGCTCATTAAACATATTGGGGCACTCTTGCACCAATGTCATCCGATCGATATGGACCTCATGGAGTAACTTCTTTGCAGCTTTCTGATTGTACCTTGTCTCTGCTGATTCAGATACGAACCGAGTGCTATCGAACCGCGGTGCACTGGCTTGGCCCCGAGCTCGTGAAGAGCCTCCAGGACCACTAGCAAACGACCCGATATTGCGTCTCTTACGCGCTGAACTCATAGTACCTGGCAAAACAGAGAAACGCCTATTAGAACGTTCACAAAATGTGTGACTATGGGTGGTTACTCAGACTTCACAACAACCATGTCACAACATCTCCTTATATCTCCATTGAGGCAATTTCCCAAACACATTGTGGGCAAGGCAATTATCTTCATGTACATGGCCCATGGGAATCAAGAAAACTTCCCCAATTCAAATATTCACTACATCCACACACCCCACACTTGTACAAACAATCACCTACCAACAACACCCTTACAAAGTTCAATACACAGCCCCTTCACCAAACATATGCCAACAAAAACGAAATTACACTAGAAAAGAAGAGAAAAAAAACTAAAAAAATACCCTAGCACTAATACTATGTTATCACAACATTGAACTAACATACAACACAAAAGATAGAAGCAAAAGAGAAGGGGGATCGGAGTTCATACCTTTGCGGAAGAGGATGAGGGGTCTTGTGAAGGAAGAAGAAGAAGAGAGTATGGAGGGGAGGGTTAGGGTTTAGAGAGAGAGGTTGGGGATTATTTTCATTTTGTTTTGGGGAGGGCGTGTGTGTTGGGTGAAGGGGGGGGGGGGAGGGGGGTTTGTGTATTTAAAATTAAAAGAAGAAGAAAAGGAAGATGAAGAAAACGAAAAAAATAAAAAAAATAAAAAAATTGCAAACCTGGTACCCCCGCGGTCGTCACCGCGGCTGCGGAGGAATTTAATTCGGAGACAGTGTCTCCCGCGGTCGTCACCGCGGTTCTGGCCGCGGTCGCGGTGAATTATTAATGCTCCAGTGATTTCCGCGGTCGTCACCACGGTCCTGGCCGCGGTCGGAGGCAGTCTTGCCCGCGATCCTACCGCGGTCCACGCCGCGGTCGCGGTGAATGTTTTTTTTTCTCGAAACATGAAGTTACATACTACACTTACAACACATTCGTGGGTTGCCTCCCACGCATCGCCTGATTTAACGTCGCGGCACGACGCAAGTAGTTGAGCTATCACTCCTCATTCGCGTATTGGGGTTCTTTCAAATTGATCACCACTGTATCCCCTTTTTCTTCAGCTATTCCAAGGTAATGTTTCAACCTTTGCCCATTTACTGAGAACTTGTTTGTCCCATCTTCTGATTCGATCTCAACAGCTCCACTTGCGAACATTTGCACCACTCTAAATGGTCCTGACCATCGGGACTTTAACTTACCCGGAAACAATCTCAACCTTGAATTATACGGTAATACCTTGTCACCGGGTTTGAAATCTCTGTCCACAATGTGTTTGTCGTGCGACTTCTTCATTCTTTCCTTGTATAGCCTCATGCTTTCAAAGGCTTGATATCTAAATTCTTCCAGCTCATGCAACTCTGTCAGTCGATTTTTTCCAGCTGCGTCAGGATCCATGTTTAATTGCTTCAGTGCCCACCAAGCTCGATGTTCTAGCTCCACAGGCAGATGACAGGCCTTCCCTAATACCAACTTGTATGGTGACATACCTGTTGGTGTTTTGAATGTAGTTCTATAGGCCCAGAGTGCGTCATCAAGCTTCTTTGCCCAATTAGTTCGTGTGGCGTTCACAGTCTTGGTTAGTACACTCTTTATCTCCCTGTTGGACACTTCAACTTGCCCACTAGTTTGCGGATGGTAAGGGGTAGCCACCTTGTGGCGGACATCATATTTTGCAAGTAGTTTCTCGAAGGCTCTATTACAGAAGTGAGTGCCTCCGTCACTGATGATCGCTCTTGGTGTCCCAAACCGAATGAATATGTTCTTTTTCAGAAATTCTACCACCACTCTTGCATCATTAGTGGTAACGCTGCAGCCTCTACCCATTTAGACACGTAGTCCACAGCAACAAGGATGTACTTATTGCCAAATGAGCTGACGAAGGGACCCATAAAGTCAATCCCCAAACATCAAACACCTCCACCTCTTGAATCGGGTTCATAGGCATCTCATGGCGACGGGAAATGTTCCCGGTCCGCTGACATTCATTGCAGCCCTTTACCCAGAGGTGCGCATCTCTAAACACAGTTGGCCAAAAGAATCCGGCCTCTAGCACTTTCGCAGCTGTCTTGACCCCTCCAAAATGTCCTCCATATGCTGATGCGTGACAAGCCTGCAAAACAGAAGATTGTTCTATCTCGGGGACACACCTCCGGATAATATTATCAACACATATTCTAAACAAATAAGGCTCGTCCCAATAATACATGCGGCAATCACGATAAAACTTTTTCTTTTGGACAGATGAAAGGTCGTAGGGAACTATACCGCAGGCCAGGTAGTTTGCAAAGTCTACATACCATGGCGCTTCCTCAAGACTAGCTGCGAGAAGTTGCTCGTCTGGAAAGGTTTCCAGAATCTCTCCGACCTCGACTGATTTTTCAGATCCTTCAAGTCGTGATAGATGATCAGCAACTTGATTTTCTGTGCCCTTACAGACACGAATTTCGAGGTCAAATTCTTGCAACAGCAGCACCCAACGAATCAGGCGCGGCTTAGACTCCTTCTTCTCAATTAGGTACCTGAGAGCTGCATGGTCAGTGTATACAATTACCTTGGAACCAATCAGATATGATCGGAACTTGTCAAAAGCAAACACCTCCGCTAACATCTCCTTCTCCGTCACAGTGTAGTTTAGCTGTGCACCGCTTAGCGTTCTGCTTGCATAGTAAATCGGGTGCATCAGCTTATCCTTTCGCTGCCCCAAGACTGCTCCTATGGCATAGTCGCTTGTGTCACACATGAGCTCAAATGGTTGCTCCCAGTTGGGTGCAACAATGATGGGTGCAGTTACCAACCTCTTCTTTAGTTCCTCAAATGCCAACCTGCAATCATTAGAAAACACAAAGGGCTGATCCTTTTCAAGGAGTTTGCATAATGGGTTAGCAATTTTGGAAAAATCTTTTATGAAACGCCGGTAGAACCCGGCGTGTCCCAGAAAATCTTTTGTTTTACCGGTCTCTGAGGGAAGGGTGCAGGTATCACCCTTTGTGCATTGCTTGCTGGCTTCTCTCTGTTGGAATTTTCTGGCACAAGAGGTGCAACCTGTTCTGCAACTTGCTCATTCATCTTTTCTTTGCCTTTTTCCTCCTGACTCTGCCCAACCACCACTTCAGTAAGCTCTTTTGTTTCATCTACCTCTAATGGAACTGGAGTGGCTGGCGTACTCTCCTTGCTGGCCTGTATAATTTCCTGTTCTCTGTCTAGGTCCCTCCCATTTCGGAGACGCACTGCCATCACCTGATTCGGGTTTTGTTCCTTGGGATTGATGTTTGTGTCAGCAGGCAAGGTTCCCTGAGGGCGGTTGTTCAAAGCCATGGATAGCTGTCCCAGCTGCGTTTCAATGTTCCTTATAGCTGAATCATGCACTGTCAATTTTTCCTGCACTTTACCATTTGTCCCAATGAGTTGCTGAAGCATACCCTTAATTTCCATCATATTGTTGTCTTGCTGCTGAGGAGGTGGTTGATATGTTAATTGTTGCGGATTTTGCTCTGGATAGCCCTGTGGTCTCTGATATGGTACTGGCACCAATTGGCCTTGAGGTTGCATACCCCCAGGCTGTTGCAAGTTTGGCCTGTACTGCTGATTTTGTGGCGGTCTCCACTGTTGTCCTCCCTGTCTCTGGCCCCCAAAGTTGTTGACATAATTCATATCTTCTCTTGCCCCTTGATTTTCACCTTCTCCGCTCCATGAACACACATAAGACTGATTAATACAAGGTGTACACAGTCCTCCATTTGTAGTGTCAATAATGTGCACCTGTTTTGTACCCATCTCATCAATCTTCTTTGTCAATATGCTCATCTGGGTCATGAGTGTGGTCATGTTCTTTGCCTGTGAATTATTTGGGTCAAGAGGGACTGAATGCACTATGGGTTCCAGTGTTGTACATCTAGTCATCCACCCCGAATTTTGTGACATCTTATCAAGAAGGATTTTGCACTCGGTTAATGTCTTACTCAACAATGCGCCTCCAGCTGAAGCATCCGCATTTGCTTTTAAATTGTCAGCTAGCCCCATGTAGAATCTCTGGCCGAGCATCTGGTCTGGAATGCCATGGTGAGGACACTTCACTAGCATCCCTTTAAATCTTTCCCAAGTTTCTTGCAAGGACTCAGTCGGCTGCTGCTTATACTACAATATCTCATCAATCTGTCTTGCAGTCTTGTTTGGCGGATAGAACTTGTTCAGGAACTGCTTGACTAATTCCTCCCATGTGGCAATGGAATTGATAGGGAGCGAATTTAACCAAGTCTGAGCTTCCCCGGTCACAGAGAATGGGAACAGTAGCAGCTTGATAGCTTTCGGGGTAACATTTGGTTGCCTTTGGGTCACACAAATTGACAGAAAATTTTTCAGGTGCTGCTGAGGGTCTTCAATGTGTGATCCGGAGAACAATCATTTATTCTGCAATAGATGCAGCATATTGTTGGTTATCTGGAAGGTCTCCGCTTGAATTGCGGGCACAACTATGGTAGTAGCCAAGTTATCAGCTGTGGGCTGTGCCCAGTCATAAAGTGCTGCTTCGGGAACAAGAGGTGCCATTATTCTTACGTTGGGGTTTGCTGGCGGATCCCCAACGTTTCCAATGATGTTGTCTGCGTCACCCTTGTCAAATTCGAGCTGGTGTGATTGTTGAGATTGTTGAAGTCTTTTGTTGGCACGGTTCAATGCCCTGAATGTTTTCTCGGGGTCTGAGAGTCCTTCTAGCCGTTCTCCAGTCCTCGAAGAACTTCTAGGCATACACCTGATTTCCACAAGAGTTCAAACGTTAGAATTTCAATGAAAAGATTGGGTATAGAGAAAACTAACTACACTAAGAATTTTGTACTTCTTTCAATTGTAATTGATAACACCGTTAAATCCCCGGCAACGGCGCCAAAATTTGATAACGCCAAACTATGCCTTATAAAAAGACACACACAGACGTAGCAAATATAGTCTGAGTAATTCTGCCCAGAGTCGAACCACAGGGAATTAACCTATCAATTACTTTTGTCGGACTTACTAAATTCACAGAATCAATTTCCCCAAACTTTGCAATTAATAGTTGATGATATTTTTAACAACTAAAACTGAAAATAAATAATCAGCTGAAAATTAACTATGCTTGATGTGTAAACAATTGGAATAAGGTCTAAGGTAATGGTTTCCCCCGTTGTTGATTTCCTTGGTTGTATATGTCTTATAACTGTGACTTAGTTATCTCTATCAATCATGAACTCTCCAGCTATCATAAATCTTTCTCAAGCAATTATGATAATTTACTAGACGCACTCTCTCAAGCCACGCTAGCTAGATTCTCATTACAGTTCACTTAGATTGCACCCGAGGTATCGTTATCTCTAAACCAACCTCTAAACCCTCGGTTATGACTCTCGTCTATACTCCGGGAGTGATGTTGTTCAAACAGCTACCTAAATATGCACTCTCTCTCAAGCAGATACATACTAAATAGGGACGGATAATTGAGGGCCCTTTCAACTAACCACAATCAAAACGTAGATGAACAAATAGAGATTAACAACCAATTCAAAACTATGTTAATATAACAACCAAGTCATCCCCAACGTGTTTCACCAAAACCTTAGATTAAAGGATTTAGCTACTCATAACAACGTACGATAAAACTACTAAATTATTCATAATGGAAGAATTGCAAGAAAAATAGAAGAGATAAAGAACTATGATGTTTTGGGTGATCTCTCACACTTGTTCTTCTTCCAAAAGTAATCTAAAAAATAAGCCTTGTCCTATCTTGGGCGAGTTTCTACATCTTATAAGGGTTTTACAAAAGTTTTCCCGAATTGACACTTTGGCCCTTAAATTTCTGGATTGTGAACAGTTCACCGCGGCCGCGACGTGGACCGCGGTGAACACTGCCTGGGCCTATTTTTGTGTTTTGTCTACGCGTTCTGCTCCGCTGTCCACCGCGGTCGCAGTGGACTTTTGTCCAGTCATTTTCTTTTGCTCTTTTGTGTTCGGATACTTCTTGAGTGGGTGTTTTCTTCACATTATTGCCTCCAAACACTTCATATTGCTTCCTCACATATAATATTCCCTCTGAAACCAAATAGCACCATTTAAAGCATTTTATTGACAATTTACCTTATAAAACAACAACAAAGCATGAGCAATTAGGGTGTAAATATCAACTATATAGCCTACTATCATGGAGGCACTGCCATATCTTGGCGATCGACTAAGCAATCAATTGTGGCTACTTCATCTAATCATGCTGAGATAATTGCTATTCATGAAGCAAGTCGAGAGTGTGTGTGGTTGAGGTCTATAATACATCTTATTTGAGAAAAATGTGGTTTGAAATGTGACAAACTACCCACGATTTTGTATGAAGACAATGCAGTATGCATAGCTCAATTGACGGGGGGATTCATAAAAGGAGATAGGACAATGCACATTTCAATAAAGTTATTTTTCACACATGATCTTCAAAAAAATGGTGATATTAATGTGCAACAGATTCGTTCAAGTGATAATATGGCTGATTTGTTCACAAAATCTCTACCAACGTCAACTGTCAAGAAGCTAGTGTACAAGATCGGGATGTGAAGGCTCAAGGATGTGAATTGATGCTCTCATCAGGGGGAGTCAATGCGCGTTGCACTCTTTTTCCCTTACAAGGTTTTGTCCCACTGGGTTTTCCTTGCAAGGTTTTTAACGAGGCAACCAAAAGGCGTATTATTAGATATGTGTACTCTTTTTCCTTTTCTAGAATTTTTTTTCCCATTAGGTTTTCTTTTAGTTAAGGTTTTAACGAGGCACATTATCTGTTGAATAGACATTTAGGGGGAGTGTTATAAATAGAGTTCTATTTATGGTGAATGTCTATATTAAGAGAGATTCTAGGGTTTGTTACTTGGTGGCTAAGTCACCATCTCCCTATAAATAGAGGGTTCTATTCCATTGTAATTCATCCCAAAATTCAATAAGAATTTCCTCTCTCTCTTTCTCTGCAATATTGTTCTTGTTCTTTTATTATTTTCATCACAGTTTGTTTATATTTTTTAACTATTTTTTTGGCAAATTTTGAAAATTAAATATTCAATTCCCAAAAATAGCTCTAGAGTAGTTTTTGAACTTCATAAGTTTTCTACTCATAAAACTTCAAATTCTTTCTTTAAAATGTATGTACAAACACAATTTTAATTTTCAAAAAACATATTTTATCTCATCTTCAAAAATTAATTTTTTCAAGTTTCAATCAAATCTATGTCCAAACTCTAGCTAATTCTTTCTGATCAGTTTTGAAACAAAATCCAAGGGACCTAACTTTTAAACTAAAATTTGATTCCTTTCCTGAGGCGTTGAAATTCCCGGAATCAAATCTGCTTTATTCCTATCTCAATAAAAAGAACTTGCAAGGTTTGTGTGGATGCATCGCAAGCGGTAAAAATTGCACGGGGCGTTCTATTTAGTCGCCCCCATTTAACTTATACCCATTTTTTTAAAAAGTTTTTGACTTGTACCCACTTTTTAAACAACTTCAGCCCCCTTTCTCCTCCTCCTCCTCCTCCTCCTCCTCCTCCTCCTTCTTCTTCTTCTTCTTCTTCCTTCTGCTGCTGTTAGTGCTGCTATGAAACTTCAATTCATGGGATGATTGCCATAAGTATGTTTATCAAATTATTTAAAAACAAATTATAAATAATTACGCAAGGTAGTAGACAATAATTTGTGAATATTTTCACGTAATTATGTTCTTTTCACGTTTATTGTTTCCAAAATTTATGATTTAGATATTGTTGGGAATCTGATTATTTTATAGTAGTAATACACTATGAAAGAATAAGGTGATTATTTATCTAGTATGTTAGAAAGCTTTTTCAAAAAATTCAGCTTATATAGTGCTGAAGTTTTTACAAATGAACTAAATAACTTCAGCATCTTTTGCTGAAGTTTTTGAAAAGCTTTATGACAATACTAATGAATCCAGGACAAAAAAATTTCAACCTATATAGTGCTGAAGTTTTTACAAATGAACTAAATAACTTCAGCATCTTCTGCTGAAGTTTTTGAAAAAGCTTATCCAGGACAAAAAAACTTCAGCTTATTTAGTACTGAAGTTTTAACAAATGAACTAAATAACTTTAGCATCTTATCCAGGACAAAAAAACTTTAGCGTATTGCCTTTGCTGCTTCAGGACCGTCTACTAGAATGCTGAAGTTTTGTGTGATTGCCTTTGCTACTTCAGCCCCGTATGCTGAAGTTACGCGAATAAGTGGGTACGCTTGCAATTTTTTTTGCAAAACGGGCACAAGTTAAAACGTGACCCAAAAAACGGGTATAGATGCAAATCCCCTTCGCAAGCAGAAGAGCTGGTGAACATAATGTAAATCACGCATTTCACGTATCGAGAGTTAAACTGTTCAACAATTTAAAATATTTTTTTAATCATATTGACACTAAAAAAATTGCAATTAATAATTCTAAATTTTAATTTTAAAAAATTAAGTTGAGCTAATCCAATTAAGCTTCAAAATTTATTCAAATTGACTCTCGATAAATAAAATATGTTATTTAAATAAAAGAGAGGGAGTAATTTTTTGTAAACGGTGAATATTATACTACTAAACTAGGCCAGAAAAAAAAATATACTAGGCAATTTGCTTTCTTCTACAAAAGGTGTCTATTTTGACAAGATAAGCAATAAGTTAAGATTTTACTCTTCTTCGCATCCTCTGGATGTTATTCCCGAGGGAACGCCACGTTCTTGTGCACAACAATTGGAATTTTGGACTTAGTTAGCTCGAGTAATATTAGTTTTTTAATATTGTTCTCAGCCAACGTTTTATAACTCTCGCTTTAATTCTTTATTTTTTGAATCCGCATAAACCAACGACTATAGAATAAAAGTTGGTCAAAAAGTCAAAGGGCGGAACTCAAAAAAATCCGTATTGTTCTAAGTCCTTTGCTCCATTTCCTAGGTGCATTTAGCCTGATGGAGTTATTTATCCAAAAAAATGTCTTTTTTTTCTAGGTAAAAGGTTTTTCTAGGTAAATATTTTTCTTCAAAAAGGAGAAAATAATTTGTCGGTAAATGGACAAAAGTCACTCCATACAATTTTCTTGACTTAATTTTATATTACTCACTCCAACTAATATTTAGATATTACTCTTATTTATTACTCAAAAATTTCATCAAAGTCCTTTTCCATCTGCTACTTTAATTATAAAATTGAATATTTATTTTTTGAAGAAAATTCTTTCAACTCACTAACATTTTCCCCAAGTAAGTAATTTCCAGAAAAAATAAATCCGTAATGCCAAACGCTTACTCTCATTTGCAGTAAAGGAGATATGACTGTCTGTTAGGGGTGTACATGGGTCGGATTGGTTCTGTTTTTATTAAAATCAAAGCAAACCAACTATATCGATTTGGATTGGTTCGGTTTCGTCAGATTTTTCGGGTTTTTCGGGGGTTTTTTGTTATATGAATAATATGTCAATCTTTTGATAAGTAAATATATGTTTAATAAAAATTTTAAAAATTGATAAATATATGATCTATTAAGATATTTTAATGGGAGAATCTTCTTATTAGCATA
Source organism: Nicotiana attenuata (assembly GCF_001879085.1). NCBI lineage: Eukaryota > Viridiplantae > Streptophyta > Magnoliopsida > Solanales > Solanaceae > Nicotiana > Nicotiana attenuata. The sequence continues at coordinate 114,075 of NW_017672598.1, forward strand.
GTTATTTTTTTAGTTGTCTGACAATAAATTTTCGTTGATGTACACTTTCAAAGTTAACCGAATTTAATAATTAAACATAAATATCAATATGATACCTAAATAATGATATGTTCTATTTAATTTTCAATTATCGAAATGCCACTTCAAATTCGAAAAAGATATAAGAATCTGATAGATCTTGACATATGAATATGGAAAAACAAAGAGATTGTTACATTTCAATAATTCTTGATAAGAAAGTGATCATACATCATATTATTTAAAGTTAACAAAAATAGAGCACTTCATATTCTATTAAATATTATATCCCATAAGAGAATTCCAAATATTTCTAGACATTTTAAAAAAAAGAATTCTATATAAAGTCTTAAAAGCATATATAAAAATTATATATTTATATGTCGATTTTGTTGGGGTTTTTCTTTTTTTACTCAATACCAAAGCAAATCAAACCAAACCTTATCGGGTTTTTTAATCGGTTTGAGACCTTTTGGTTTGGTGCGATTTTCCGGTTCGGTTTGTACACCCCTAGTTCCTGTTATGGAAGATAATTTTTGACCTTTCTTGAAGAATAGTACTCCTATTGGCTTTTTAGCGTAGCAGCTTTAACAGAAAATACTAACTGCGACCAATCACAAGCTGGAAAAACCCTTGGATGTGTTGCGATTAACTATAGTTTCATGCTATAAATTTTTCTATGGTAAATATGCATTTTACTTCTCAACAAATTGATTTTTTTTTTTTGCAGAATTAACTCAAATATTCGCTCACTTAATCTCTTAAACTAAAAATAGCCGGCGTATATATAATATATGTCTAACTATGTAAAGAAAACGTAGGTAAATTGGATATACAATTGCCATTAGATGTCAACTTTTTTATATCCTTATAAAGCTAAATGTATAAGATGAAGTGAATCAAGTGAGTCGTTTTTTTCTTCCTTTCAGTTTATTAAAATGGTTTGTTGTCAATACAAAAATTTAGCTCGAGAATAAGATAGCAAAAGAAGAAAAAGCTGTTCTATTTGTCAGTATGTACCTTTCAATATATTTGTACGTAAGTTAGGTCTTGAAGATTCAAAATATATAAGTTGTTTTCCTCTTATCATCAGATGATATAATGGGCAGAAAATGACATACATTATCTAAAATTACCCAATGACTTGTGGCAGATACCTTAGGTTTTTGGCCCATGATAAGGGAAATAGTAGATAACCTTACAATGTATCAGGTCCATGAACATGATTGAGCAAATTAAAGGGGCAAACAACAATATGAAATGTTATTGTCAGCTAAAGTTGCAATTGTCCTTTCAAGAACATGTAAAGATCTTTTTATTTATATGGCTACTTTTACGTGAGATTCCCCTCTTCTTATATATCTACTCTATTGATGGCAACTAATGAGTCATCCCACACTACACCATTCATAAAAGCCCTTCCCACTTCATCTTTTTAAAAAATATATATAAATAGTTTAAGTTATGTACATTGACAATGCATACTTTGACATGATGTGCATGATAACTCGAGCAATATAATAAAGTAAACAATTTACTATAATTAACTTATATTGGTAATATAAAAAATTCTTTAAATTGCAAGTATATATTACTTAAATCTAATTACAAATATATTTTAGTTCCTATAACTTATTAGTATATATATATTTTTAATACTGCTACTGATCCCTTTGGTCTCTACTCTATTTGTTTTTTATTGTGAGAAATGCTGATGCAACGTAAGCTAAAAGGATCAATAATTGCCGCAGAAGTCCATCCATTACGCATTAGATAAATTCTCAAAAGTGGCCTTTTCCAGTTGTTAACTATGCATAGAAGACCCTTGTCTGAACTGAATCTACAAAAATATAATGTTTAATATATGCTTCAGTAATACCAATGTGGATCACATAATTTATTTTTTGGGTACTTAACAGCTGTTGATTATCAGTGATGAGTAATGACAATGCATCACAAGCCAAAAGCTGTGAGATTCCCAGATTTTTTGAGTAGTGTTAGGCTTTCCTTTAAGTATATTAAAAGAATACCATTTTAATTACAATTTAGTTATATTTGTCATTAGTGTTTAACCAGAAAATAGGAATTTCGGTCAAAGTTAAATTTTAGAAGAACTCGTTACTGATAATCAAATTTGGAACAAATAAGAAGAATTGATTTAAACGATAGCTAAATAAAAGAAAGCAAAGTAAATCAGTGTATTTCAATAATATTCTGTCCCCTTACAAATGTTTATTCCTCTCCTTTTATAGCTACTTCTAAGTAATACGTTTCTTTCTTCTCACAACAGAGTCATTATGAGCAATTAATGGCATTAATGTAACGTTATAATTAGCAATCGTAACTGTTTCTTGAAGATTCTGTAAAGTTTTCCATCATTGATGCTCATTAATTATGGATAATACGCATCTGTACTTTTTGCTATCTAGGTTCGTTACTCCGATATCTCTTCAAATTACCAAGAGGTCCGAGTAACCGTCCCTTCTTATCTTCTGGTATTCTTGCCCGTACCTGTTAAGTCTCACAGCTCTTCGAATACTCTCTGCCAGTTGTCACGCTTTTATTAATCCACGTGTCTTGACATGTCAGCACATAATTAAAATCAAACGTTAACTTGATTTTCCCCGATACAAGGATAACCAAAGCCGAGCTAAGATTAGATAGATATCAAAGACATGGCAATGCCCTGAGTCACATTTTATAATGCAACAACAACAATTACCGCAAAATCCCAAACAAACTGGAATAGATTATATAGATCACACCGTTTATGTTTGCTCCATTAAACATATCTTAATTCTGCCTGTACCTAGCTAGGTGAGTACTTTCTAACGTATTATGTATTTTAGAAATACATTATAAAATAATTAGTTTAATTTATATGCTGATCGTCATCTATCATAATTTTTTACCTGAACGTTGATCGGCAAGGTAAATTAAACTAATGAGTCATATTCTGTAGTATTTAAAATTAGGTATGGCACGTAGTTACCGAAGCTAGGGAATGAGAGATTGTAGAAGACGACGAAGAAGATTCATTGAAACTACAGTGGTTGACCCAGAGTACGTGGCATCTTAATCCAAAACATGATGGTCTTAGTCTTATGTGGACCACAATCCATATGTAACATTGGCTCCACATAGAACTTGTGTTGTTTTTTCATTTCTTTTATAGGTGCAAATTCCAATACACAAATGATGTTTGCTGAGAACGGGATTCCATTCCAACCCATGAGGGGAGGATGTTTGGCTCTAGTTGAGGAGTTAGTCCGAATTAAATAATGGGGTTGTCCTGTTCCTTTTTTGGCTTCATTTTATATTAAAAAAGTTGTAATGGAGTTTAGGTTCCAAATATATAGATGATTGGGCCACCTCATGTAAGTAGAGCTGGTCATGGAAAATTCCAAGATACATTTTGAGGTGGACATTTCGGATTTATTATCAAGATTATAAAGCAAATGTGTCCCTCCACGGAATAGAGAGGCAATTGGTATTTTACACTCTCCAAGGGGAGAGCCACCCTGTGAATTATTATTCCCTCTGTTGCGTATGTGTAAATGACTGTGAAAGGCACTTTATCTTTGTATTGGGAAAAAATTAAATTTATAATTGAAGGTGACGTGGCATGACACGTGTACTGGTCAAATGGTCAAAACATGATGATCAGTTAAGAGGCACGGGCAATATCAGATACGAGGAGAAGAAAGTTAAATAGGCACGAGATGCTATTCAAATGATACGAGTCTCGTATCTATTTAACTTAATTAAAGCCAGGAGGTCAGAAGGAATTGAAGATATGAATCTGATGGCATAAAGGAGTCTAAATTCAGTATTAAATGTCAAATACGTTAGCGAATCAATATTGAATAGGAATGATTGTGTAACGTTTCATTTAATGTCATTTAATGCTCATAATTGCCTCTTTAAGGCTAAGGCATTATACCTTTTCCTAGAAAAATCAATATAAAAGGAGGAGGTCTCATCATTTGTAGGGACACGAAAATTATTGAGATTACATTGAAATACAAACTTATTTACTGCTTTATTATCCTCAAAAATTTCTTATTCTTTTCGCCTCCTGATTATCAGTAACCCAATTTTTTTCTCTTAATTTCTAGTTTTAACCGAAATTCTATTTTTTGGTTAAACACAAAGTCCAATTAACTAGCTAAGGCTTAACATGATTTGAATTCAAAATAAACAGACGTATAAGCCGGCCTTGAGAATCAATAAAATAAAAGTGAAACCAGCAATGGGCTGCGCGAGAAGCCAAACTGACCAAAAGGTCCAATTGGCATTTACACAAGCCTGTTCGTCTAGAACCCAAAAGAGAAAGGAGCCTGTAACTGGAACATTAAGATAGCATTGGGCCAAATCTATAGGGCCCAGTTTGTGATCCAACTGGTTCATTATACAATAAAACCAACCGTTGACCATACATAGCACACATTAACAGGGATTGCGATTATAGAAATTGGAGACCAAACTTGTTATGCTAATCTGAGATTCCTTAATCAATACCAACAAATTTTATTCCTGAATTTGATTATTTAAACAAAGAACAAACCAAAGAAACTAATCTGTATAGAAGCTAAACACCTGACAAACAAATCAGCTTGTGGCTACCATGAATACATGAATGAACCCTTCCTAATGACCAACTTGCATTTAACAATATACCATAACACTTTTAAAACATGATAGGCTATCATTATCAACACTTGTTCTAATACAGAATACCATACAAACGAAGTACTTATTTTAACCAATCTTAAAGCTAAAGTTGCATATTGAAGAAATAACTCCTGAAGTTCCTGACAGTCCCAAATTATTATACATTTAGCTACATACCCTAAACACAAACTTAGCTAGTAATCCATGCTTGGTCAAGTCTTTGCCTCAATAATCCATAATTCAATTAAAATATAGTAATCTAGCTAATCCAACTGAGGACAACCACACCACATTGAATAAGATGATCAAACATACAGACATCATGAAGAAAAATTGTAAATAAACAACATAATCTGATACAATGCTTCAAACTCTCATTTTCATTTCGAATCTTCACTTCATAACCAAAGAGTTACAGAGTTGTGTACCTGGAAATGAGAGTAAAGAGGTAAGGTCCAGCAGTAGTAACAACAGGATCCCAACAGCAAAATAAACCACGCAACAGCTTTGAACCAAAAAAAAAAACTGATGCCCAGCAGTCACAAATCCACAACCAGAATTTCAAACCAGCTTTTAAAAATACCAAACTTAAATCATCTCAACCCAAGTAGCTCAGAAACCAGTTCATCAGAAATTGGAGACATCACAAAAGGATTCGATGGAACAGTAATTTCAACAAAAACTCCAAACTAAAACACCTTCTAAAACCCACAAACTCACACTGAGATTATTCCATTTCAGCTCTGAGGCTATTCAAAGAGTATTTAGAGGTTGAAAAGAAGTTGAAATTCACTCAAAATCCAATGAAACAGTATTTTTCAAGGATTTTTTGTACTATTTTTTTTGTTATTTGCAGAATTTTCTTCTCTTAGGTCTCTTGGGTCTCTTGGCTCTGCCTTGAAAGGCAAGGAAAAGATGCCTTTATAGGCAAGGCAATAGGGCAGCCCTTAGGACTTTAATTTTGCATTCTGCCCCCTTTTTAATTTTCAATATAGCTTAACTACCCTCAGTCAATTTTCCTTTTTGCCTAGCTAACCTCAATCCACTTCCAGTTTTGCAGGCAACTCCCCTTCCCCAGCTTCTTAGAAGCTTCCCTATTCAGTTATTGACAGATCCCCTTAACCAATTACCCATATTACCCCTTAGTTACCCTGAATTTATCCCTGAACCTCAGATTGGTTATGGGTCGAGTTGACCCTGGGCTGACCCATTTAGAAATCCAGCCCAAATCATAAGCCTGAGCCTAAAAGCATGAACCCCAGCCCAAGTACAAACAGGTTAACTGAGGAGAAACAAAACAAAACAATTCGAATAATTTCAAAATTCAATTAATGAACTAGAATTAATAAATCGTAACTAACCTAATTATCATACTAATTAAAGAAAAGGGTTTCTTAAAACTAAAATGCATCACAGGACTAAACTCAAGCAAAAGAAAAATGGAAACAAAATCCAGAAGAAGCGACTGAAAAAGAAGATAGAAACACCAACACG
>NW_017672598.1:122405-130558 GCF_001879085.1 Nicotiana attenuata
GCTCCTGACTGCTGACTTGAAATGTATTCCCTTGTTCTCCAGGTGGGCTCCTGACTGCTGACTTGAAATGTATTCCTTTGTTCTCCAGGCGGGCTCCTGACTTAAACAAAATAGACAAAACAAAGAAAATTTTCTTCCCCAGTTTAGTGGTTGGGCATATATGTGATTGTAAACTACATTGTGTTACCAATTATCAATAAGAGTTTGAAGGCTAAAACTTGAATTGTACTCCCCTGTTCTTTAGGAAGGCTCCTGACTGCTAAAACTCTAATGTATTCCCTTGTTCTCCAGGAGGGCTCCTGACTGCTGACTTGAAATGTATTCCCTTGTTCTCCAGGCGGGCTCCTGACTTCAACAAAATAGACAAAACAAAGAAAATTTTCTGCCCCAGTTTGGTGGCTGGGTGCACATGTGGTTGTAAACCAAATCATGTTGCCGAATATCAGTAAAAACTTGCAAGATAAGACTTGAATTGTACTCCCTTGTTCTCCAGGCGGGCTCCTGACTGCTAAACTTGAATGTATTCCCTTGTTCTCCAGGCGGGCTCCTGACCGCTAAACTTGAATATATTCCCTTGCTCTCCAGGCGGGCTCCTGACTGCTGAACTTGAAATGTATTCCCATGCTCTCCAGGCGGGCTCCTGACTGCTGACTTGAAATGTATTCCTTTGTTCTCCAGGCGGGCTCCTGACTGCAACAAAAATAGACAAAACAAAGAAAAATTTCTGCCCCAGTTTGGGCACATAGGTGAGTGTTAAACTGAATCATTCTATCAGCTATTATTAATAATTTGGAAAGCTAAGTCCTATTATCCGGGGAGGTCCTGACAACTCTTAATTAAACGTCAATTATAGATCTAAGCTGTATCTTCTAAAGGTATTACTTCCGCTAAATCCTGTTATCTAAGAGGGTCTTAAACTACATCCTATTATCCAGGAAGGTCCTGACAATTCCTAATTGAATCCTATCTTAAACATGCAAACTATGAAACCAACTTACATTCCTTTATGCTAAATTATGATACTCATGATTGTTTTGAAATTTAAACTAGGTCCCATTTTCCAGGAGGGTCCTGACAACTCCTAACTGAATTCTATCTCCAGAATGAAAATTTTGAAACCAACTTATATTCTTTTGAGGTACATTTATGCTAGATTTTGCTACTCATTATTATTTTGAATTTTAAACTAAGTCCCATTTTCCAGGAGGGTCCTAAAAACTCCTAATTGAATCCTATCTTAAACATGCAAACTTTGAAACCAACTTACATTCCTTTATGCTAAACTATGCTATTCATGACTGTTTTGAAATTCAACTAAGTCCCATTTTCCAGGAGGGCCCTGAAAACTCCTAATTGAATCCTATCTTAAACATGCAAACTTTAAAACCAACTTACATTCCTTTATGCTAAACTATGCTACTTATGGCTGTTTTGAAATTTAAACTAAGTCCCATTTTCCAGGAGGGTCCTGAAAACTCCTAATTGAATCCTATCTTAAACATGTAAACTTTGAAACCAACTTACATTCCTTTATGTTAAACTATGCGACTTATGGCTATTTTGAAATTTAAACTAAGTCCCATTTTCCAGGAGGGTCGTGAAAATTAAAAGTCAAACCTGTCTGGTGCTTGCCTTTCCTTGCGGAGGGTTTTTCCGAAACAAACGAAACTTTCTGCCCCTGTTTCAATCAAAGAAAAATCTTGTCAGTTTAAAAATATGGTGGTTGGTTTGTGGCCTTGACTTTGAGGGCGATTGCTCCTTCACTTCCCATGATCACTTTGATTTCCACTCGAAGACCTTGCTTGTTTATTGACTAATCACTTTTCTCTGTCATCTTTACCACTGAAAATACCTCTTCTCCATTCAGACCCAATACCCTCTATCTTTTGCATCGCTCATATCGACATTTACCAAACCTTTGTGTTTCACATGATCCCCGAAGCATATTGATTGTTACCAACTTCAATGCGCACGTTGTTCTTTCCTGACTTAAATCACTGGCCTTGGTCTTGAGGTCTATTGCTCCATCGCTTGCCATGATAGCTTTGATTTCTGCTTGGAGGATCTTGCTTGTCACTGGTTTGCCACCCTTTTGTCAATCTTATCACAGAAAATATCTTTGATCCATTCACCCTAACCCTCCATCTGTTGCATTGTTCATGAATTGATATATACCAAGCCTTTGTATTTCATACGAATCCCAAAGCACGACACTTGTCACCCCCTCATTGCGTATGCTATTCTTTCTTGACTTAAACCCCTGGTCCTGTCCTTGAGGTCTATGGCTCCCTCATTTGCCATGATAACTTTGATTTCTGCTTGGAAGACCTTGCTTGTCACTGGTTAACCAACTTTTGTCAATCTTGCCACAGAAAATGCCTTTGATCCATTCACCTAACACCCTCCATCTGTTGCATTGTTCATGAATTGATATGTACCAAGCCTTTGTATTTCACACGAATCCCAAAGCATGTTGATTGTTACCAGCTCAGTGCGCTTGTTGTTCTTTCCGGACTTATGACGCTTTGATGTGCTAACCAGATACCGTTTTGCGCAATTGGAAAGCTGTTGGCAAATTTTGAAGTTATTTCTCACTTGTTTTGACCAAACAGACTCAGGAAGAGGAAGTAAACAAGAGAAAAGGAATAGAGTAGAGGACAATGGAAAGAGATGATTCCTAATAAGAAAACTACAAAGTAGAAACCTATCGGATGTGGATACCAACTCTAATGACCATGACATGCACCTGCGGCCTATTTCGTTAAGCAAATCTGATGTTCAACTCTTCTTGTACCTTTTTGCCGTGAAACTGGGCTTCAATGCTCCGCTTATCCGATCTGATTCACAATCCTTATTCGACTTGTAGTGCCCGAAGGGTTTTCACCATCAAGCCTCTCTCATTTTGGTCTTTCTCTCAACTCATCGTCGCCTTATGGTGCCCGTGAAGGTTTTCACCAATAAGACTCTCTCATTTTTTATTTCTCTCAGCTTTCATCGCCTTGCGGTACCCGTGAGGGCTTTCATCAATAAGACTCTCTCATTTTTCATTTCCCTTGTTTGGACCGGAGTGTTGCCCCTGATATGATTCACCTCTACTTGCTCGCCTTGGCATCTCTCGAAGACTGATCGGAAGGTCTTTCTTTGGAACGTAATGTGGGTTTTGGACAGGGTTAGAAAGAAAGGATATCAAAAGGCTCAAAACAATTCGAATGGGTTCAAGATTACAACTTTTGGAATCAGATTTCTCACAACAACCACAACTTCTGCCCAGTTTCTTTGCTTGGGGACTTTTGGATTTTTACTTTGATGGGACCGAACCGTGAGGCTGCCTACGTATCCTTAAAAGGAATCAGGTCGAACGTAGTTCATGTCATAGGAATTGCTTTGTTTTGTTGTGATTTTCTCTTTTCTCTTTCTTTTCTTTCTCTTTTTCCTTTCTTCCTTTTTTCTCTTTTTGTTGTTTTGTTGTTTTTTTTTCTTTTTCTTTTTCTTTTTCTTTTTTTGCTCTTTTTCTTTTTTTCCCTTACTTATCTTTCACGCTTGTATTTCTGATCTTTGCTATTGATTCTGAAAGAGGGGTATGAAAGAAGATAAATAAGGCTCAAAAGGGGTAACAAAGGATAAGGTGTTTAGATAGCAGAACAAAATGCCTTCGTCATTCCAATCTTCAAAACATGCCAAGTACAAACAACACAATTAAACAAACCAAGGAAAACATTTGTAACATCTTTTGACTGTATCAGACTTGATAACCATATCCGCACATGCGCCTTTTGTCAATTTTAAGTACCGTTAGACAACACTCTTCGTTACCACGAACGACCCCTGCCAATTTGGGGCAAACCTGTCGTTAGCTTCAAACCGATGCAGCATGATGTATTTCAATAGTGTTGCTTTATGTTCTATCTGCCCCAGTTTCTCATGGTTCGGGCTTCAAATGATCTCAAAATGCCTTCACTTATTTCCCTCAAATGTCCCTGCATCTTCAAAATTGTTTCATTGCTTCATGACTGAACTGACTTTTAAAGCCAGGCTGGGAATTACGCGTGCATGTCATGTCACTAGAGTCAACAGGAAAAGGACTATAAAAGGAACAGAGAACTAAACAAAAATGACTAGAAATAACATAAAACAGAAAATTGCATTAGAAAGATGGTGAAAGGGTTGAACAACAAAGCAATCAAACTAAACTGGGGTTACAACCTTGGAACAAACCTAGACAACACTAAACGAGCCACTACGACTAGACAAACTAGGCAAAATGAAAGGATAGGAGGGTTTGAGTCACAAGACAATATCCGTATTACAACCTTGAAAATAACCCGGACAACAGAAATGACAACAAAATGAACCACCAAAACTCCTCCCTGGCTAACCAAGAAAAGAGCGTCTTTCCAATCACCTAACTCAACATCTTAGCCACTGACTTTTGCATCAACAATACTGGGACCTTCACAAGTTTCCATCACATTGTTCTTAATAAACTGCTTTTGGGTTCCCTTCGCCTGCTCGTTCTTAGGGTCAACCTATGATAGTGCTGAAAGCTGCGCAATACGTGGACCTCCGAGGACCTCAGAAGAATTCTCATATTCCTTTTCAGAACAAATCATACCCACCATGTGCACCTCATTATGCACAGGCAATGGACTTTGGCCGGTGTCTACTGCATCCGGATTTTGCACGACAATGTCGCCTGCATCAATAAGATTCTGAATCGCATTCTTCAGATTCCAACACTTCTCTATGTCATGCCCCGGGGCATCTGAGCAATATGCGCACCTTTAAGAAAAATCAAACTTCTTTGGAAGAGGGTTTGGCATTTTATGTGGGACGGCTTCAACATGTCCAATTTCCTTAGCCTCTGGAATAGACTGGCATATGACTCTCCCAATGGAGCGAAGGTGTTCTTCTTCCGTAACCTCTTGTTCTTAAATGCTTGATTGGGCCGAAAACCTGATCTGGGGGGTTTTCGGTAGGCTCGTAGAGATAGATAGTCATTTTGTGGAGCTGGGTACTGGGAAAGTGATGTACGACTTTGGGAGTTCTGTGGAGAGAAGTGGCATTGGGGAGGATCATCTGGTGCACAAGGATATCCACGGGGGACGATGTCGAGGCTGGAAGTGTTGATCGGGACTGCCCGGCGGATCATCTTTTCTATTTCTCTTTCTTCCACCCAAACTTACTGGGATGTTCCGAATGTCTTCTGTAATGTCTTTCAACGCCGAATAACTCACGATTTTGCCTGACTTGATTCCCTCTTCTACCATCTCACCCATTTTTACCACATCATTGAAAGGCTTACCCAAGGCCGGGATCAGATGACTGAAGTAGGTGGGCCCCTGGGCTTGTAGGAAAAGCTCAACCATTTCTTTTTCACCAATCGGGGGATTGACTCGAGCGACTCGCTCCCTCCATCTGAGCCCAAACTCCCTAAAGCTTTCCTCCAGTTTCTTTTCGATTTTAGATAGGGAGGAGCGGTCTGGGGTGACGCCTGATTTGTATTGAAAGTATCGAGCAAAATCCTGAGCCATGTCACCTAATATAGGCCACTTACCGACATCTTGACGATTATGCCATTCCAAAGCTGCCCCAGTCAAGCTCTTACTGAAATATGCCATCAACAAATCATCTTTCTCTCCAACACTTCTCATTTCACTGCAATAAACCCTCAGGTGGGCTACCGGATCTCCACACCCATCATACAAGTTAAATTTTGGCACTTTAAATCCTACGGGCAGGCGAACGTCAGGGGACACAGACAATTCTTTGTAATCCATGTTACCCTGGTCTCCCATTCCTTGCTTGTTTTTTAAGGACTGTTCTATGCCTTTCAGCCTCTTGAATATCCCATCTCGCCCTTCTCTTCCTGTGACCTTTTCATTTCCAGCATGAAGCTCATCCCGAGGGCTCTGTTTGTATGAGTAGGGAGCCTTGTGGGCAACCTCTGAGGGGTATTATTGGGCATCATGAGCTTGGAGATAAGCGGGTGGATCTGGAGAGTATGGAGGATCATCTGGCATTGTGCCCGGAGCTTGGGTAAGGGTGGCATCTAGGAAGCTAGGTGGTGGAGGGGGTGGTGCCTTCCCAGTCGTCCAGGCCTGATACATGTCCGCCATGTGTTGTCTCAACATCTTTACCTCTTCAATCAACCCATTGTCCTGTTCCACCAATTGCTTTCGGGCCGCGGTATCGACCAACTCAGTTCTGTTGTTGTCTGCCATTGCCTTTTGAATTTATGTTGTGGAGAGGAGTTACTACTTCGGGAACCACAAACCAACCACCTTTCTGTACTGAATTGTCAACAACAAACTTGTTAGTGATTAGAGCTTAACAGATAGGCAACCGCACATTTGGGGAATGAATACACCTAAGCAGTTAACCGTTTCTATTATGCATTTGATCGGTTGCTTGTGTCATCCCGACTTTCCCTTATTTCCATTTGCAACTTCCCCTTTTTCCTTTTTTTTCATTCTTTCCTTTGCCCTCTCTTTGTTTTTATTCTCTTATTTTTCTCTCTTATTTTGCCATTGTTTCCTCCTCACGGTTTCTTATTTTCTCTCTTTTCCTTTTCTTTTGCTCTCCTATTTTTCCTCTCTTTTTCTTTTTTTTTTATCGCTTTTTTTCTTTCTTTTGGTTATGGTCGAATCCTATGGAGATTGCCTACGTATCATGACCCTGCATGAATCAGACCGAGCGTAGTTCTGGAGATATAAATAAAAAATAAATGACAGAAATATTTTGGGATTTTCAATTTTTCATAAAAGCAAATACTTTGATTACAATGACTCGAAAAACTCACAGACTCAAAAGAAACTAACAGACTCTGAAAAGATGAAAATACAAACTCATAAAGAACTAACAGACTCAAAACAAACTGAGAAATTCCAACAGCAAGAAAGTACAGACTCAAGCAAAGATCACGAATACATTAATGCCTCGAATGCTCCTGGGGCCCGCGGGGCATCATTCGGCCTCGCCACGGGCCTATATGCAAGATCCCCTTGGAGCCTTTCCAAATCACTCATTATTTGCCGGACAAATGTCATCACTACCGCAAAGAAAGTGGTGCGGGTCATATCCTCGCATGCTTGGCATTTCACGACAATGTAGTCAGCAATGGCTCTGATCTCTCTCGGATTCTACCCTTTTCCTGAAGCAAACGCCCGACCTGCGGATTTCGGGCTTCCAACACCTGAGTGTCGTGGAGATGTTGATTTTGCAACTGTTGCACTTCTTCCTCCATCTGAGCCATCAAATCATAACAGTGTTCCCTATCAGCTTTGAAGTCCTTGGCTTGCTTGATCATTTTGTTCTTGACGGTGATGACCCTTTTCTTTAACCCCGCAACCTCATTGTCGTATTGCTCTTTTAACTGTCTAACCAGGCGTGCTCTTTCTTCCGCATTCTTAGCCAGTTGTGTTCGAGCCCTGGCTAGTTCATCCTCCGCTTTGTTCAAATCAAAACCATAATCATCCACTTTCTGCCTAAGGTTCTTTATAAGTTTTTCATCCTTTACACTCCTGGCGGGATTTTCGGCTGCCATTTTCATTTCTCGAATTTGAGCTCGAAGGGCTTCATTTTCTTTGGCTAGCTTCTTCTTTTCACCCTCATCCGCCGCGGCTTGCAAACTGTTTTCAAACTGAAGGTCCTGGATCTGCTTTTCCAGCTCTCCTATTTTGGCCCTGTATTATTTCTCCTTGGCCAACTAGTCCCATTGCACCTGTGCTCCGTCGGTGAATTGTTGGACATGGGATCTCTTTGCGGGCCTTTCAGGATCCTTATGAACTCGGGATCTTTTACCATACCAAGCAGAGTACCCAGGCTCCAACTCTCCTCTAGATAGATCTCGTACTTGAGTTTTAGGCTCTAAGAATCTGCACTGATGCCAAATCCGACGCACTTTTTCTTCTGGGAAGGCAGCTTTTGGTTCTAACTCAATGACCTGCCGACTCAAATCTTCATCGTGTGGGATGGTCTGATATCGGCCTAACTAACGTAGGACTCTGTGCGGAGCATAAGGCTGGATACTCCGAAGACCCATCAACAGCAGAAAACACTCCTCAGCCGACATATAGATTACTTCACCGACCGACAGCCACCCGAACGTCCATTCGATTTTGTTTGCAGTCAAGGATCTCAAGTGGGCATGCCAT
>NW_017672598.1:137796-171343 GCF_001879085.1 Nicotiana attenuata
TAATTGATTCTCTATCAGTATAAAAAGAAAGTTCAGAAGGGATAATTTCGTCTACTGTAGGTTCACGAACTGGTTCATTGGAATCCCTACTTCTGGCAGAAGACCTATGAGGAAGAGAAGCCCTAGTTCTAGAAGATGAAGGAGGAGTGGAGCTAGGTAGAGAAGAAGAAGAACCTCGAATGGAAACTGACCCTAAACTACGTAACCTACCCCCTCTCCTGCTCCTTGTAGGAGCAAGGGGAAGTTCATCTACGATAAGAACTTTTTTGAGGATCAGGGTTTGAAGAAGACATAGCTATACGAAGAAGAAAAGAAGATTGAATAGTCAAAGATGGAAAACTTTTCTATGAAAGAAGAGACAAAGGATATATTTATACTCAGAAGCAACCGTCAAACAAAAAGGTAATGATGGGAACGTCATAATGAAAACCGTCACTTCGTGATTGATGTAGCCATAAAAAAGCCCTAAAAGACGCTGAAGGGTTGCAGAACCAATCAAAAGCTGCCACGTGTCACATGCATTAAATGGAAGTGACATGCGAAGCGTCAGTTCTGGAGAAGGTATAATGATACGTGGAATGGCGGCAAAAATTCCCGCTTTAATGAGATCCACTTCACAAATATTCAATTGCTGAATAAATGGCAAGCGGGGGGACTATCTGTATTGGGAAAAATCGAGTTAACATGTGGAATAAATTATGTGCTGACATGTCAAGACACGTGGATCAATAAAAGAGTGACAGCTAGCAAAGAGTATTCAAAGAGTTGCGAGCTTTATTAGGTACGGGCAAAGGTACAAGAAAACAAGAAGGAACAGTTACTCGGATCTCTTGATAATTTGAAGAGATATCGAAGGAATGAACCTAGCTAGCAAAAAGTACAGATACGTATTATCTGTAATTAAAGAGCATCAATGATGGGAAACGTTATAGAATCTTCACGAAACAGTTACGATTGCCAATTATAACGTTACATTAATGTCATTAATTGCTCATAATAACTCTATTATGAGAGAAAAGAAACGTAGTACTTAGAAATAACTATAAAAGGAGAGGAATTACATTTGTATGGGGACACAGATTATTATTGGAATATACCGATTTACCTTGCTTTATCTCGCTTACTCAGCTACTTTTCAATTCAATTCTTCTTTTTCATTACATAATTATTTCCTTATTTGATTATCAGTAACCCGAGTTATTCTAAAATTAAACTTTGACCGAAATTTCTATTTTCTGGCCAAACAATTGATAACTTTAAAAACAAGACAAATAACGTGTTATACGAAATTCAGTTTCATTGGTAATAGACAAAATACAAGTAAAAAGTTAAATTTATTGCTAATTCTTTGTTTTTTTTCTTGAATTTTTAAGCACAATATTTAAGTAATGAAATTCAATTTGAGTTCTAATTAAACAACTACGTTAGTATATCATCCAATCTCATTTGATTTCAGATATCAATTTAAGCTATTAGTGTTTATATTTTTCGTTAATCAATTAGTTTAATATGAATTAAGTTTTTATTAAAAGCATAGTATGAGTGAAAGAAAATTTTATAGATTGAGCGAAAGAAAAATAATTTGATTCGACGCTAGGTTCGGTTGGGTACAGCTTGGTTGGCCTACTGTTATAAACGAACCGGATACGCATACAAGTAGAGTAACACAGCGTCTTTCAAACGCGGTGTGTCCCTCTTCTTCTCTTCCAATATTCCTGCAATTCAGTTGCTCAAATTCATTACTAAAAGATGGTAATCTCACATATCCCTGCTTGTTTCTCTACGTTTTCTTCATGCTCTAAACACAATTTCGGATCAATGAATGTTAGCGTTTTAATCTCGACGACTATTTATTCTGCTTAGGGCTCTCGCAGTTCCAAAAATGGTTACTTCTCTTTGTTTCTCTTTCTGGGTTTATGTCTAATCCTGGTTTCTCTTCTATATTAAGTTATGAATTTTCTGGTATTTATTTGAATTTTGATGACTTTTTTACCTTTTTTTGCCATCTGAAATTTGCTAATTTTTCTGGACAAAGGGAATAAGGGACAGTTAGAGTTTGTATGAATCTCGGTGGAAACAGTGCCTTAGTGTATTTTGGGAGTAAAGTTGGGGATTGCATTTTTCTTTGGAATTTTTCCTTTTTCGGTTTTGGCTATAATGCATTAAGGAATTTGTTTATTGACTTTAAAATTAGTTTACCAATTCTAGTGAAGCTTATTTTAGTTGGACTATTGTTGGAATCAGTGGTTAATTTTGAAGCTTGAAAATGTTTGATCTTGTTTGTTATGAGAGACTGATTCCTCCCTCTTTTTGTTGCAATTTTTGTAGGCTGACCCAGAATTAGAAGCTATCAGGCAAAGGAGAATGCAGGAGCTCATGGCTCAACAGAGCATGGTACATAATAGTCTCTCTGTATATATGCTTTCTGTTATTTGGGTTTGAGTCATACCTTGTCAAGATTTGAACCTTACAATATCTTCACTAACTGTAAATTTGGGCAAATAGGGAAGTCAGCAAAACCCTGACCAGCAGAAAGCCCAGGATGAAGCTAAAAGGTTCATTTTTTGTAGCTGGTTTCTTCAATATGTGGTTCATTGTTAGTATTATATTAGTTCTTGCTTTCAATGTTTGATATCAACTATAGAAGTGATTGATGTAGGGAGGCTGATGAGCGAAGGCAAATGATGCTTACTCAGATTCTGACTTCTGAAGCAAGGGCTAGAGGTAGGTGCATTTTACGAATTCTTCTCCAAATTTGATGACTTAGCCTTTATGAATTAAGTTCTCCATTTTTTTGGTTTAATTTTGTGTTTATATTCAAATTTATGTACGTTGGTTCTTAATATGTTGGATAGAGTATCTAGTTTGTCAAAAGTAAATTTCACCACTTTGGAATCCTAAATTTACATGGTAAGAGTCTATACTTTAGAAGCATCTTAAAATCTTTGAAGGTAATTACACTATTTTTGTTATGAAATATAACTCAAAGTAACAATATAGAACAAGGAAACACAAGCTAAGAGATATAGAGAGAAAGAGAGGAGAGGTTCTTATTTCTTCTTCGATTGTGTTATTTTTCCTATCTATTACAAGGCCTTTATATAGGCATGAAAAGTGAAGAATCACTATTCTAAAATAGTGAGTGGAATGGCCACTACTGAGAGAAATTGCCACTATTGAATGGAATGGTCGCTACATAAATATGTCATTGAATATGTCATTAAGCATTTGAGAGGAAGATCACGGAGGAAGATCAAGGTTATGGAGATAATTGAGAGAGTAGACATCCACCATAATTTAATTTTTCTTATAACACTCCCTCGTGGAAGTCCATAGATAATGTGCCTCGTTAAAACCTTATTAGAAAAAAAAATTCTAGTGAAGGAAAAAGAGTACACATGTTTAGAAATACGCTTTTTGGTTGCCTCATTAAAAACCTTGCAAGGAAAACCCAGTGGGACAAAACCTTATAAGGGAAAAAGATTACACCGCGCATTATTCTTGCACTAATTCTTGTCCAATACAGGCCACAAGATAAAGATGAGAACTTCTCAATAACCCTTTTTTGACTAGAGACATTCTTGGTAACGATAAGATATTCGAGATTGTTCTCATCTATTGTCTCAATATGAAATCCATTTCGGCGGATATCTTTAAAACTCAACGAGTTCCTCTTGGACTTGGAGGAGAACATTGCATTCTCTATGATAAGTATTGTTTCCTTAGGCAAAGTTATAGTAGCTCTTCTAGAGCCTTCAATTAGATTACTACCAGAAATTGTAGTAATATCTGCCTTACACATTCTTAAATGAGAGAAATATTTCTTCTCTTTGAATATTGTATGTGTCGTACATGAATCAATTAAACAAATCTTTGATCCAATTGTATGTGCCTTACAATTGAACTTTGATCCAAGTTTGCTTTGAGAGATATCCATATTTGCTTCTCATGGTTTGACATACAAAAGAAATATATGAATAAATATTAATATTTTGAGAGAAAAAATAAAGAAATAAATTTAAACCATTTATTCAATAATGACCTTTTAATGCAATTTCGAGCAAACTCAGATTATGACTACAAATACCAAGTCAAACTCTCCAACTAGTATAAATACTCAAAGGTATAGAAGTTATACGTTGGTTGAAACAATTAAGGGATATATATTAAGAATTAAATATATGTGCAGGAAAAATAGCTAATTACATGAATCAATGATGCAAGCTATAAATATGAGGCAAGTCATTTCTATTCATTTGGTTTAAAGATTGACGTTTAAGAAAACAATTTGAAACAAAATAGTCTCAAATAATTTTTCCAACAAGTATGTTTTAGAAAAACCATTTTCTTGAACACAAATGTTATAGGCTGACAAACCATTTGCTTGAACACAAATATTATAAGTGCCGATAAATCTATTTTAGAATACTAGAACTATATTTAATTAAAACGAACTAACATTATTCCATAAAATAAATAGTACTAATTGATACTAATGGCTACTACTCATGTAAATAACTATGATTACATGATGTTTATTCACTAGTTACTACGAATATGCAAAAAAAAACATTAATCAAACTACTCAATCATCTTTAACCACGGGCCCATCACCGATGTTATAAGAAAAATTAAATTATGGTGATGTCTACTATTCTCCATTACCTCCATAACCTCACCCATGATCTTCCTCTCAAATGCTTAATGACATATTCAATGACATATTTATGTAGTGACAGTTCCACTCGATAGTGGCCATTTCTCTCAATAGTGGTCATTTCACTAAATAGTGGCCATTCCAACACTCACTATTTTACAATAGTGATTCTTAACTTTTCATGCCTATATAAAGGCCTTGTAATAGATAGGAAAAATAACATAATTGAAGAAGAAATAAGAATCTCTCATCTCTTAGCTTGTTTTTCCTTGTTCTATATTGTTATTTTGAGCTATATTTCATAACATGTTATCAACACGAGACTTTACAGTCTCAAGAAGCTCCTAAGGTATAATTTTTCTCCCCTTTTAATTAGGAAAAAAATTCGTTGCCCTTGAAATTTCGGGCAAGAACTATATGACATGGGTGTTGGATGCTGAAATCTATTTAGATGCAATGGGTCTTGGAGACGCCATTAAAGATAAAATAAAGCATCTACCCAAGACTGTGCTAAGCCCTTGATTTTCTTGCGCCATCACCTTGATAAAGGGTTGAAAATAGAATATCTCACAGTCAAAGATCCACTTGTTTTGTGGAATGGCTTAAAGGAAAGATATGACAACTTAAAGTTGGTCACTCTTCCACAAGCACGATATGATTGGGCTCATCTGAGGCTCCAAGACTTTAAGTCTGTTTCTTAATATAATTCTGGAATGTTCATAATTACTTCTAAATTAAAATTCTGTGGAGATAGTATCACTGACTATGATATGCTTGAAAAAACGTTCACAACGTTTCATGCCTCCAATATGGTCTTGCAACAACAGTACCGAGAGAAAGGTTTCAAGAAGTACTCTGAGTTGATTTCTCTTCTCTTTGTGGCGGAACGAAACAACATGCTTATGAGAACTCACGAAAATCGACCCACTGGGTCTACACTATTGCCTGAAGTGGATGAGGTGTATTCCCATCATGCTAAGCGTGGAAAAGGTCGTGGCCCTGTTTGTGGTCGTGGCCAAGGAAGAATTTTCTTGGTGTTAATCATTTCCCACAGAAAAATAACTACTAAAAGTGGAAAGGAAACGATGAGAAGCTAAAGGCAAAGGGTTCAGAAATCGAATGCTATCGTTGCGGTGGAAAAGGACATTAGGCAAATATTTATCGCACACCAAAACATTTGGTTGAGCTTTATCAAGCATCTCTAAAGAATAAAGGCCCTGAAGCACGATATGATTGGCTCATCTGAGGCTCCAAGACTTTAGCTTAAGGCTTTTATTCTTTAGAGATGCTTGATAAAGCTCAACCAAATGTTTTGGTGTGCGACAAATATTTGCCCAATGCCCTCCTTTATTCTTTAGAGATGCTTGATAAAGTTCAACCAAATGTTTTGGTGCGCGACAAATATTTGTCCAATGCCCTTTTCCACTGCAATGCTAGCATTCAGTTTCCGAACCCGTTGCCTTTGGCTTCTCATCGTTCCCTTTCAACTTTTGGTAGTTATTTTTCTTTGCGGAATGATTAACACCAAGAAAATTTCTTCTTTGGCACGGACTTTTCCACGCTTAGCATGATGGGAATACACCTCATCCACTTCAGGCAATGGTGTAGACCCAGTGGGTCGATTTTCGTGATTTCTCATAAGCATGTTGTTGTTTCGTTCCGCCATAAAGAGAAGAGAAATCAACTCAGAGCACTTCTTGAAACCTTTCTCTCGGTAGTGTTGTTGCAAGACCATATTGGAGGCATGAAACGTTGTGAATGTTTTTTCAAGCATATCATAGTCAGTGATATTATCTCCACAAAGTTTCAATTTAGAAGTAATTTTGAACATCGCAAAATTATATTCAGAAACGGACTTAAAGTCTTGGAGCCTCAGATGAGCCCAATAATATCGTGCTTGTGGAAGAGTGACCAACTTTAAGTTGTCATATCTTTTGTTTAAGCCATTCCACAAAACAAGTGGATCTTTGACCGTGAGATATTCCATTTTCAACCCTTCATCAAGGTGATGGTGCAAGAAAATTAAGGCCTTAGCACAGTCTTGGGTAGATGCTTTATTTTATCTTTAATGGCATCTCCAAGACCCATTGCATCTAAATGGATTTCAGCATCCAACACCCATGTCATATAGTTCTTGCTCGAAATTTCAAGGGCAACGAACTTTCTTTTCATTATTAAAATAGGAGAAAAATTATACCTTAGGAGCTTCTTGAGACGGTAGAGTCTCGTGCTGATAACGTGTTATGAAATACAGCTTAAAGTAACATTATAGAACAAGGAAAAACAAGCTAAGAGAGGAGAGATTCTTATTTCTTATTCAATTGTGTTATTTTTTCTTTCTATTACAAGGCCTTTACATAGGCATGAAAAGTTAAGAATTACTATTGAGTGGAATGACCACCATTGAGAGAAATGGTCACTGCATAAATATGTCATTAAGCACTTGAGAGGAAGATCATGGGGGAGGTTATGGAGAAGAGTAGACATCCACCGTAATTTAATTTTTCTCATAACAATTTTAATAATAAAGCATCTTTTTTATTTTTGATGTAAAACCTGACTTTCAATTCAGATGCAGCGTATATTGCTTAAACATTTTGACCTTGTAACTAGAACATATATGATGCAACAGAACGCCATATATTGTTTCTTAGTTTCCATGTGAATAAGATTCGACGTTTTCAAAGGCGTTTCTAAGGTGCGGCTTGAGGCTTGCCTCAAGGCAAGGCATCATAAAATTGTCTTGGGGGATAGAGGAAATTGAGAGTTAGTCCAGATTTTGTGCAAAACCAAATTGTCCCAATTTTCCTTTTCAGTTTCCTATACAATTAGCAGCTTTTGACTTTACGGATTAGCAATAAAGAATGTATGTTGTGGTGTTTCCTGAGGGAAAAGTGTATGTTTAATTTTGGTTTTGAAGAATGCTTAGAGAAAAAGCTGTATTATGATGAGTAAAAATCAGTCTGGTGTTACTTTTTTGTGGTATATGCCATACAGGAAACTTTTTATTTTCACGTAAGGTATTATTCTGGGCTGACCTAAGCAGTGTTTTTAAAGCAAAAAGATCTGTGAGGCTTGAATCGGAACCTGACATATAAATTTAGTACTTTAATAATTAAATTAATTAATTTCAGCATCCAATATTCGGTAATGTCGATATTGATCCAACTACTCAAAGTTGAGATTAAAATAATTGACCCGTTTTCGATTGGATCACTAGTTTGAAGCGCATGCCTTCACCCATGAAGTGATAACTCCTCGCTTTCCATCACTTTAAGTGACACAAGCGATGGCTTTCGATAACTATGTGGCCTAAGTGAAAGCGGAATTCAATTTGGGACTGGAGGAATGTTTGATCTATATATTATTAAAAGGAGAGGAAAAAGTCCTCTCCTCAGCCAAGTGGCAACCTAAAAAAATGCCACATGGCATAATTAGTTATTTAGTTTATAATTAGTTATTGGTTATTATTTTTGAATTTAAATATATATAAAAAATGAAAATAATAAAATAAAATAAAAAACTACCATATATATATATATATATATATGTATGTATGTATGTATGTATGTATGTATGTATGTATTAATTGGTTACTTTATTTGGATTAATAAATATAGATATCTTATAATTAAATATAAAAAAATAAAATATAAATATATAAAAAAATAACTACCCATTCAAATTGGGGTGGAAAGTCAGTTTAGTTGTAGTTTTTAAATTTATTTTAAATAAAAGGCAAAAAAAGTAGCTATACAAAATGAAAAAAGAGAAGAACTACCCATTAAAATCGAGAAGTAGTTTCAAGTTGGAGTTTTAAAAATATTTAAAATAAAAAAATTAAATTAAAAAAATAATGAATTACCAATTCAAATTTGGGAGTAGTTTCAAATTGGAGTTTTAAAAATTAATTTGAAATAAAAAAACGAAAATAAAGAAATTAAAAAACTTTCAGAGAAAAATATTAAATAAAGTAATATGCTAATAAATATTTCTATTAAAAATGTAATAATATTATATATTAGATGATATAATAAAGAAAAATACATAACAAAAAATTTATTCAATGCGCTCCCTGTATAACTCCCGACAGTTTAACAGAGATTTTATTCATTAAAATTTAGATAATATTATTAAGAACAATAGAATAAAATTTAAAACAAAAAAATATTTCATCCAATAAATTATATATCTTCTCATATATTACAAAAAGAAAGCGAATACTAAACAATGGCTAATATAATAAAGAAAAAAAAAGAACATATATATATTTCTAAAACCTAAAATTACATAAAATAAAAAATCTCTTTAATAAATTTTTTAATATGCTAACAAAATTAAACAAATTAATATGCTAATAAATATTTTTATTAACAATGTAATTATATTAAATATTTATTATATAATAAAGAAAGATACATAACAAAAAAGTTATTCCATGACTATATAAGTCCCTTTAATTTAATAGAGATTTTATTCATTAAAATTCTGATAATATTATTGACAACAACAGAATAAAATTTAAAATAAAAAATATTTCAAGATTAATAAAATATATATCTTCTCTTATATTACAAAAAAACACGAGCATATAAAAATATTAAACAAAGTAATATGCTAATAAAATTTTTTATTAACAATTTAAAAATACTAAACATTGATAATAGAATAAAGAAAAATATAGAACTAAAAATTTATTCAGTGACTATATAAGTCCCTTTAATTTAATAGGGATTTTATTATTGGCGTATCATATTGACAAATAAGTCTGCAATTGGATTATATTAAAGCAATACGATCTGATATGTTCAAACAAGCCCGTTCATAATTGAATTTAATTTAATTAATATTTTTTAATATTGACCGCGCATCGCGCGGGTACCCTACTAGTTAAGTCTAATATCAGTTCTCCATGCTCTATTATCTGCAAGCAAGTACATTGGGTTTTGCGAGTTCACTTTGTCAAATTGAAAGTTGAAACTATATCCAAGCTACGTCGGGGCTTAACAAGTAGGAGAATTTCGCTTATGGCAATATAACCAGAGTATGGATCAAAGCACCTAAGTATGTGGCCAAGTGGTCAATAAAGTGGGTTGAGAACCATGAGGTCTCAGGTTCATATTTCATCGGAGTCAAAAACACTAGGTGAATTCTTTCTATCTGTCCAAGCCTTGGTGGACAGAGCTAATTGGTACTTGTGCTGGTAGGAGGTAGCACGTACCCTTTAGAATTAGTTGAGGTGCGGACAAGCTGGTCTTGTCACTATCAAAAAAAGAAAAGTAGAGAGTATGGATCAATATCTAGATTTCTTGTATGTGCTGGGAGGGAACATGTAGCTTAGTTTGATTGAGGTTGATTAGTCATGTACTATTTATGTACCATCTTGTTACTTTGTTAATAAAACTTTACCTTATAAAAAAGTGTCGGTCATCCTCTACATATAAAGAGCTCCTTCATCATCAGTGATGCATATTTGTTACCTCGAAGTGCTCCTTCTAAGAGAAAACTAATGGATATGCTTACATCCTTTCTTATCTAATGATCTAGTGTAATAGTTCTTGGCCAAAGAAATTAGTTATTGGCCCTTATTCTGTTAAGTAGGTATTCTATATAGTTGATTAGTTGCTCTAATTGGCAAGGCATTATGACTAGAAAAGTTGGTGGGTCTTTGCTCTTTCATTTTCAAGTACTTGCTTTAACAACACAATGAAGCAGGTCTACCTTTTCAAGTCCTGTTAATGTTTCATGTCTATTTTGTTGTTCTTTGATAATTTACCTATTTCCATTGATTTTATTACGAGTTACTGGTTCCCTATGTTCTTCTTACTCTTATCATATAACCTGTGGCCTGGATTTCATTTTGTATGAGCAGTTGCTCGAATTGCTCTTGTGAAGCCTGACAAGGCCAGAGGAGTGGAAGATGTTATACTCAGAGCTGCTCAGTATGGGCAGATCACAGAAAAGGTAATTTTTTTTTTTTTTTTACTTCTTTGGCAAAATACATAGATAGCCCCTCAAACTTGTCAAAAACTTACGTTTAGACTTCTCAACTCAGGCCCATGACCTCTTGGCCACAACATGTGCGTAAAATGTGCCTAATAGACACGTTTTTGCTGAATATGGCAGCTCGTGTATTTCTCACTCGTTTTGAGTTCGGTTTGCTTGAAAATATGAATTTTTTAACTGGAATAGTTGAATTTCCGGTTACTACATGTGTTTTCAGCCAATTTTAGCTCATTGTCTTCTTATTTTTCTGCCTGCAAACCCCTACCAGATTCAAACCTCAAAAAACTCCTCTTCCTTATTCAAACTCATACAAGATTTAAACCCCAAAGTGTAGAATTCCAGATCGGAGGAGAGCAACATGGGTTGAATTTTACTCACTGTCATCTTTATTCTAAACTTTCATCTTCTAAAACACCATGGCTTTCATTCTCTCAGTTTTCCCCCTCAACATGCCAGCTACCACCACGTACCTTACTCTCTTTCCACTTGCACAAACACACCACATGGCTCTCTGTAAGATATCATACACCGGTAGGCACACACACTCGCTTGAATCATCCACAACACTAGACCTACCTTTTTCATCTCAAGGATAATCACCAGATGATTCATCTGGTCTCACAGTCACCACACATAATACACGGAATTACCTCACATCCACCACCACCTGCGTAAGGTAAAACCACTTGGAGGGCAATCCTGAATCTTTTTGGTGTTCAATGGGTGATGCCAAGCACTGTAAAGGAAATGTTATATAGCTGGGCCGGTTTCCGCAGAAGAAGAAAGCAAAAGGCGTGGAAGTTCGCCCCGTTAGCTCTCATGTGGATAGTCTCCTTTTTTCACATCTTAAGAATAGTCTTTTATCTTTGATCGCTTTTTGGTGCACTCATATAGCCCCTACTTGTATAGAAGATTGGGCGTCTTTTTTAGAGAATCATGTTCTGATGTAAATCTATCTCTACTTTCTCGTATACTTCCTGTGTATACGGGAGTTTTCTCCCTTTTGATTAATACAATTTACCTTATAAAAAAAAGGTAAAACCACTTGAAATCTTTCCTAGCATAAGAAACATAGTTAGTTACTGTAGCTGGTAACCTTTTTAAATTTTAAGAATACTTAGTGAAGTAAGAGCTATATGTTGACGGGTATGAGTACCGAGGATCTGGAATCATAAAACTGATGTGCCCCATCTAACCCGTTCTTCACAGAGAACAAATTCACTCCCTCACGAACACTTTTCACATTAGAATGCCTTCGCTTCATTTTCCCAAGGGTGAAAAAGAAGCAGCTTAATTACATGTATTTTCTGTGTCTTTTCTTAACTTTATTTTAACAGAGGCATGTCTCTTTTTTATTGGTTTATAGCCATGTCACCCGCGTTTATACTACAATGTTTTGTTTATTTGACTTGCTGATCTTGAAGGGTTTAATAGGCACATATCTGACAACATATTCAATAGATCATGACCTCTGTTGAAGTCTAATAGGAAATTCTTTAACAAGCTGATGGGCTGTTTGTGTATTCCACCTACTTCTTTTCTTTAATCTTTTCCTTTTATCTGGTTATTGTATGGTTGCCCTTACAAGCTGATGGGCTGTTTGTGTATTCCACCTACTTCTTTTCTTTAATCTTTTCCTTTTATCTGGTTATTGTATGGTTGCCCTTACTGCTTTGCTTGAAATGATTTTACTTTTTGTAGGTTTCTGAAGAGAAACTTATACAATTACTTGAACAAATTAACACCCAAACTACTAAGCAAACGAAAGTAACAGTAAGTCGCTCTTCTGCTCTGATTTTTGATCCTTTTCCATTCATAAAGCAGAACCTGAATCTTCTTGCGTGTTTGTTCTGTCCCCTTCTCAGATCCAGAGGCGTCGGAACGTTCTTGAGGATGACGATTAGAGTGCTACAAATATGGCAGACGTGATTATATAGTGCTGTATTTGTAGTTTATTTGAGACATGATTGCTGTTTGCAGTATACACTAACAAACTTCATCAAACTCTTGGCTCTTTTAGTATATTATGTTGCTATGATTGAGTTCAGTTTTCCAGGTTCAGATTGCTTCTCGTGTAATAGTTGTCAAGAGAGAAATAGAATGGGCTTAGAGCCCGTTTGAATTCGCTTATTAAAAGTTGAGATTTTTATATTCCTATACACTATATGAAACTATATTATCCACCCTACTCAAGTTTTACTATAATTACATTTTATATACCCAATTACCATTTATGTACATTTTAAGGGAATTAATGATAATAATTAGTGTGCTAAAATCACTCTAATGTATCTTCCACTCCCCCCCCCTCCCCCCCATGTTTCTCCACATCCCACCTCCCTCCCCCACGCATCTTGCACAAGAGAGCAGCAATTCCACCATTGATAACCATTAAAAAGCTTTGAAACTTTGAATCAATTTAAACAAAATTGATGGTTCGAAGATCAGTCAACAAAAATAGTTATTAGTTGTTCAAAGTTTTGTAAGTTCACTGCGATATTTTGCACAATCTAGTTGGTTGCCTACACATTCGAAGTCAGAGAAAAAGTTTAGCTTTTTGTTCTGTTACTTTCCTTTTAATTCGAATTTGGGTTTTCGAAAAACATTATTTCTTTGAATTGGATGTTGTTGCAAAGAATTGGGAATCTCTGTACGTCTCTCTCTATCTCTCAATCCCTAATTTCAGTAATGTAAAGCAAAGGAAAAGAGAGCAGCAATTCCACCATTGACAGCCATTAAAAAACTTTGAAACTTTGAATTCGAATTTGGATTTTCAAAAATCATTATTTGTTTGGATTGGGTGTTGTTGCAAACAATTGAGAATATGGTTTGGAGTTTATATCTCAATTTGAGGGTGTTTTGGTGAAGATTAGACTTGATTTTGGCTGAATTTCATATTGAAACTCGAAGAAGAAGAAGAAGAAGAAGAAGAAGAAGAAGAAGAAGAAGAAGAAGAAGAAGACGACATGATATACATTATGTCTTCTTCTTCTTGTATGAAAGTTGAACAATATTGTACAAAAATTACATTTAAGTTATATGATATTGTAGTTGTATATAACTGAGTAGAAATAATGTAAGAAAATTGTAGATAACTTAAAGATAAGTTGTATAATATATAATTACTTGTATGAAATTTATTTTTACTATGTATAAATCAGATACAAAATATACAAAAGACATATTGTATAAATTTTGTATAAAATTTGTATTTAAGTTGTATGTTATTGTAGTTGTATATAACTGGGTAGAAATAATGTATGAAAGTGTAGATAAGTTGTATGATATATAATTGGGTAGAAATAAAAATAATGAGTCTGGTTTAATAATTTACATAATTTTTCGAGCCAGCCTGTGACGAACTTGTAAAGGTTCCTGCACCTCAAAGGTGCCAAAAACACAATTCTAATCCAATATTGGTACGTTGAGTTGCATTTTGGACATAACTCACATATACTTTTCCTTAATATAAAATTTGAAACAACTTTGCTTGCTATTAGAGAATAATTTATCAGTATTTATATCTAGATTCATAATTTTTTAGTAGATGAATTAATTTGTTGCTTTTGACTCGATTCTAGGTTTTCTGTGCAATTGTGTCCTACGAGTGTAATGGCTTTTCTTTCTTTTATGACGCGATAGGCTTTCATAGTATTAAAGAGGAGGGGTGAAAAAGAAGATTATGATTGTTTTTTCTTGAAATGTGGGAATCAATCCACATAACGGTAGCGGAAATAATATCGGAAAAATAAGGAAAGAGAAGAAGAAGAAAAAAAAGAAACATGGTGTAACTAAATTCCTTGATTGAAGGCACAAATAATGGATTTGGGAGCCTTTTAAGGTGGATTGTATATATTTTGTAAATAAAACTTATTTATGCCAGGTAATTAGCTAAACATGAACATTAAGGGTAATAAAGTTTCAAATAGTGTATAGAAACGAGAAAATCCCTTAAAAGTTTGTTAATAATCAAGTGCTAAAATAGGGAGAAATTCAAAAATAGCCAGATTTACAAGTGGTCATTCAAAAATACCCACAGTTTGAAAAGTAATCGAAATTTAGCCACTTTTCATGTAAAGATAATTCTGAACGAAAACGCTGTTCAAAATCCGGAAAAATACTCCAGTATAATATTCTGGAATTCAGTATAATATACTGGAACTCCAGTATAATATACTGGAATTCCAGTACTGGAAGTTCCAGCATAATATACCTGTCCAACATAATATACTGGAGATTGGAGCACTAGTGCTCCAATCTCCAGTATATTATACTGAAACTTTCCACGTGTTGGAGTTCCAGCATAATATGCTGGAAGTTCATACACAGGTGCATCGATCTCCAGTATATTATGCTGGAACTTTCCGTGTTGCAGTAAAATAGTGGCTATTTTTTAATGACTTTACTGACTATTTTTTAATGACCAGTTCGAAAACTAGCTAGCCCATGCTATTTTTACGCTAAAATGAGTAGTTGCATATTTGAATGGAAGTGATGTAGCGGATAATAAGCAGGCTTAATGTGTTTGGTTGGGCAAAAAAATCTAGTAGTCTTTTCATCACCTCACCTTTCACCCCCCGGTACTCTCTCCAATCATGAGGACCGTTTGGCAAACCCCCACCTAGTATCTCTATATATTATTTCTTCAAAAGTCTTTCATTTTAAATAAACAATTATACTTCTGTTTGAGAAAAAAAGTATGAGACCTTTTTTGTTAAACTAATTAAATAAGAAGATGGAAGGTAAATCATAGTTTAGGATAATTAACTCTAGATCCGGGATGAATAATATGAATAGAAAAACATAGCTGAGTATAAATATTGCACTGATTATGGCCAGATTTAATAGATGCATTAAGTAACATTAAATGACAATAAAATGTAAATAAAGGAAAAGATTCACCCAATCTTGAGTGAGGCGGATCCTCTTTCATTTGATAAAGATGAATGATAGACAAATACATGAAATCTTAGGACCCTTTTTGGATCTGATGAAGGTCTGGGATCATAGATCCTCTGATCTCTTTAGAGAGGTGTGTTTACATATTTTCTTGGAGAGAGGGAGAGGGAGAGAGCCCCCCCCCCCTTTGGGAAGTCCTCTGCTCCTATTTATAAGGGTATCCCGAGAAAACCCTAAAAAAAGTACAATTAGAGGGAATATTTAGTAGAATATTTCTTTTGAGGATTCCAAAGAAAACTAGCTGTTTCATCACTGCCAGACCTCAACCTTATTGATGATCGCCCGACCTCGGCCTTATTGATGACTGCCCGACCTCGGCCTTATTGATTACTGCCCGACCTCGGCCTTGTTGATGACTGCCTGACCTCGGCCTATTGTCTCCGCATGCCCAATTTCTCTGATATGATTTTGACCCATACAGTTAGTCCCTCCGCTTATCGAGGTTGTCTTTTGGTCGAGCTCGGTGAGCGGGCTTCATTAATCGTAGTTCGAGAAATTCGGATGGGGAGGTCGACTAGTGTGGATCGCGGCTGAGGGTGCCGATCTTTAGGTCAAAGTGGTATCCCCGCGGGCTGAACTTGAGCAGAGTTTGATAAGGGCCAATGACTCGAGTGATGAGTCGATCGACAAGACGGTAGAGTTGGAGAAGGTCGTCGAGGCCAGGATGGCAGCATCGGAGGAGGTCATTCGCGTCCTCGGATCTGGATGGGCGAGGAGGCCGAATGTTAATTTGAGCGAGGAAGCCGAATGTTAATTCGGGCGAGGTCGCCGAATGTGAATTCGGACGAGGTCACCGAATGTGAATTCGGGCGAGGTCGCCGAATGTTGATACGGGCGAGGTCGCCGAATGTGAATTCGGGCGAGGTCGCCGAATGTTGATTCGGGTGAGGTCACCGAATGTGAATTCGGGCGAGGTCGCCGAATGTGAATTCGGGCGAGGTCGCCGAATGTTGATTCGGGCGAGGTCGCCGAATGTTGATTCGGGAGAGGTCTCCGAATGTGAAATCGGGCGAGGTCCCCGAATGTGAATTCGGGCGAGGTCGCCGAATGTGAATTTGGGCGAGGTCGCCGAATGTGAATTCGGGCAAGGTCACCAAATGTGAATTCGGGCAAGGAGACCGAATGTGAATTCGGACGAGGTCTAAGTTGATTCGGACGAGGCCGAAGGTTGATTCGGACGAGGCCGAAGTTTGATTCGGACGAGGCCGAAGTTGATTCGGACGAGGCCAAAATTTGATTCGGACGAGGCCAAAGTTGATTCGGACGAGGCCAAAGTTGATTCGGACGAGGCCGAAGTTGATTCTTTGTAATTCGAGCGAGGTCGAATTCTTCTCTTTGGCGATGGCCTTTTGTCGTAGGGGTGTTATTTGGAGCTAAGGCCGAAATGTTAACCCGTTGTAATTCGAGCGAGGTCGAATTCTTCTTTTTGGCGATGGCCTTTGGCCGTAGGGGTGTTATTTCGAGCTAAGGCCGAAATGTTAACCCGTTGTAATTCGAGCGAGGTCGAACTCTTATTTCTGGAGATGGCCCTTGGCCGTAGGGGTATTATTTCGAGTTGATGTCGAAATGTTAACCCGTTGTGTCATTGTCAGATTTTGGCGAATCATAGGCTACCATACTGTCCGTAGACATCGGAGCGGATCTTGGCATACTTGATTTTGCTTTTCTTTTTTTTTGGAAAGTTTCGGTGTCTTCTGGGGGAGTCCCAGTTTTGCTTAGCTTCTACGTTTCATGGGTGAGTCCCAGTTTGCTTAATTTTGCTTGCGTTGGAAAGTACGACGCGTTTCCTAGGTGATTGCTCCTACTTCTATTCCACTTAGAGAAATAGTCAGTTAAAACAAAATGAAAGCGTTCATTACCTCGATTTGAACGGTCGACGAGTCGAGAGGAGTGACCACGTTCCCTTCTCCGGTTACGCTTTTAGTGGTCGCTACCAGTTTGGCAAGAAAGGGTTGTTCCGCCGAATAAAGAGGGATATATGCGAAAAATACCCTAAATCTTAGAGGGAGAAGGCAAGTCCTCATCAAGTAAATGTGACGACCCAAAAGGGTCATCACCTGTATTCCTACTCCCTCTGTACTTCTGAGGCCCTAGAAACCTCATTTGGGGTTGCCTCGAGTTGTGTGCGCAGTCCGGGCGCGTAGCCGGAAAAGTTTAAATATGAAATTTGTGAGAAAAATTGTTAAATCTTGGAATTTAATTGATTGAGTTTGACTTCGGTCAACGTTTTGGGAAAACGGATCCGGACCCGTGATTTGACGGTCCCGGAGGGTCCATAGGAAAATATGGGACTTGGGTGTATGCCCGGAATCAAATTCCGAGGTCCCAAGCCCGAGAAATAAATTTTTGTGTGAAATTGTTTTCTGAAAAAATAAGGAAATTGGAAATGAAATGTGATTAAAAGACTGTGGTATCGGGCTCGTATTTTGGTTCCGACGCCCGGTACAAGTCTTTTATACGGCTTAAGTACTTTCTGTAAAGTTTGGTTGAATTTGGACGTCGTTTGACGTGTTTTGGACTAAAAACTCTAAACTTGATGTTTTATGAAAATTGGAAGGAAATTCTGGGGCTTGAGGCCTAATTTGATGATTATGATGTTGTTTGGGCGATTTGATCGCAGGGATGAGTCCGTAGGATGTTTTTGAGTTTATATGTATGTTCGGTTTGGAGCCCCGAGGGCTCGGGTGAGTTTTGAGTAGGTCCTGGGAGGTCTTAGGCTAGAAGTATCAGATGGTTGCAGGTTCAGGTGTTGCAGGCCCCCAGCGCGGCCGCGGTGCATTTCTGCGCTGTCCGCGTGGCTAGGTTCAGAGGGCCAGTGAATTCCAGTTCGACCAGTGCGGCCGCGTGCCATATCAGCGCGGTCCGCACTGGGAGATTCAGAGAGTGGGATTTGGGTTCATTCCTCCAGCGCGGTCGCGCTCCAAAACAGCGCGGTCCGCGCTGGGTGGGTTCAGTGAGGGTCATCATTCCAGCTCCTCAGCATGGCCGCGGTGCACTTTTGCGCGGTCCACGCTGAGTCTTCAGAAGGGTATATAAGGTCGGGATTTTCAGTTATTTTTCACTTTTTTCAAAACCCAAAACACAAGAGGCGATTTTCCAAATGATTCTTCTTCTTCAAAATGATTGGTAAGTGATTTCTAACTGATTTTCTGAACTCCTTAAGATCCTTAAACATAATTTCAACGTCAAAACAAAGATTTTAATGGGGAAATTGGGAATTTAGGGTAGAACCTAGGTTTTTTTAAAATTGGGGGTTTTAGACCTCAATTCGAGGCCCGATTCCAAAATAACTTACATATTTGAGTTCATGGGGGAATGGATAATCGGGTTTTGGTTCGAACCTCTGGTTTTGACCATGTGGGCCCGGGGGCATTTTTGACCTTTTGGGGTAAATTGATGAAAAAGCTATAATTAGTCATTGGGTTTGATTTGTTTAGCACACATTGATAACATGAAGTCCTTATTGCATAGATTTGGTTGAGTTGGAGCCGAATTCGAGAGGGAAAGCGATTGTGGAGGTTTGTATTGGACGTGGAAGTTGAGGTAAGTGTTTAGTTTAACCCTAGCTTGAGGGAATAGGAGTCGAGTCTTGTTTGCTAATTGCTAAATGATCGAGTACGATGTATAGGCATGGTGACGAGTTCCTATACATTGGGGTCTAGCATGACCGTGAGTCCTTGTATGTGGATTGTGTGAATATTGTTATGCCTTCCATGCTTAATTGATGGCTTCTATGCGTTGTAAACACCTTGTGAAGGATATTGTGATTGTGGAACTTCGTGGAGCATTGGCTCGGTCTGAAACACAAATGGTGAGAGTATATGAAATGAGAAATGCCTTGGAGCTTGACACGAGTGCTAATGAGAACTAGGATATGAAAATGAAAGAAAAAGAGAAATAACGATTTACTCTTGCATGGTTATTATTGGTTGTTTGTGTACCCTTGTTGGGATTTCCTTCCAATTACTTGTTCACTCCTTTGCCCTTTATTTGTGACTGTTGCTTGGGCAAGGTTGAGAGGTAGACATTGTGGATGGGGTTGCACGCCGCAACAGTGATAACTGTGGATCGGGTTGCACACCGCAACAGTGATAATTGTGGATCGGGTTGCACGCCGCAACAGTGATAATAGTGGATCGGGTTGCACGCCGCAACAGTGATAATTGTGGATCGGATTGCACGCCGCAANAGAAATATATTAGGGTCGGGTTGCGCGCCGCAACAGTTAGTGATACAAATGTGTTTGGTGTTGGTATTAGTTTCTTGATCGTCGGAAATTATAAATTGCACCTAGATTGATTACTTTGGATTTACTGTTAATATTGTTATCTCCCCACAGCATGTTTCCTCTCCCATACTGTTAGTTGCCTTGTACTTCGATTTCTGCTGTATATTTATAATTGCACAGGTTTATGTGAGGTCCAGTCTAGCTTCGTCACTACTTCGCCGGGGTTAGGCTAGGCACTTACCAGCACATGGGGTCGGTTGTGCTGATGCTACACTCTGTGCATTTTTGCACAGGTCCGGGTATTGAGCAGCAGCAGCAGCATTAGCGCGGGGGCGAACCTTCAGTCCAGAGAGACCCGAGGTAGCTTGCAGGCGTCCGCAGGCCCGGCGTCTCCCTTCTATCTTTACATTTGATTGTCATCTCATTGTACCCGAGATAAACAGATTATGTTTCTTTCAGACTTTGTATGTAGTACTCCTTAGATGTTCGTGAGTATGTGACTCCAGTCCCGGGGTAGAGACGTATGTTGGAATTTCTGTATTTTATTCAGTTATATAATTTAAGTCTTCCGCTAATGAATTTAATTCCGTCACCTTTATTTAATGCCGTTAATTGTTAAAAAAAAGAACATGTGTTTAATGAATTTGTTAATTAAGTTGGCTTGCCTAGCTCCTATTAGTAGGCGTCATCACGACCCTCGAGGGTGGAAAATTCGGATCGTGACAGTAAATTCCGACATTCATCTTCACGTAGACGTCTGAATCGACAAACTTTCCGGCACCATCATCTCGCCGATTTCCTCGTCGGGAACGTAGAGGCTCAATTTAATAGATAATAACAAGAAAGCTTTGGTCCTTCGCTTTTGATTTACCTCGATGCTTCTTCCCACAGAAAATAGTACCTGGAAGTCATAAGCCAACATCCAAGCAAGATAGACAGCAAGTGAATACATTCTTAAAATCTAGCAATCAAGGATCTAGCACTTTGGGGTTCTTTCTATTCTGTAAAAATAGTATGCTATTGCTAATTCTTGGCTGTGATTTATTACTTTGTACATATTACTAAAGCACTGAGGTAGTTGAGTGTCTTTTTCGTTTCAATTCCTGAAAAAGCACTGCTTTCCCATCTTACTAGTTATACCAAAAAAGTAAAAGCTGCCATTCCATCACCATCTTCTTTAATTCTTTTTCTTTTCCTAATCAGCACATTGTTTTCCTTTTTTTTTTTTTGTAGGTAATCATAGAGTTCAACCAAAAGTAAAGATGGGAGCAGTCAGTAAAATCACTTTACCTTCCCAAAATAAGATTTACGTCAATAAATATCTATATTGGTGAGGTAATAATAGAAATGAAGCAAATCGGTGAGGTGATTATTGAATTTGAATGGTATTGATGAGATATTTATTAACGAAAGTGGAACTAGAATCGAATTTAGATCTAGAGGAAATTAAAATTTTAACAAGAAAATCCCCATAGACGACGCCAAATTGTTTGAGCAAAAAAGTATGAGACATTTTTTGTTAAGCTAATTAAATAAGAAGATAGAGGGTAAATCCTAATTAAGGATAATTAAGTCTAGATCCGGGATGACTAATATGAATAGAAAAACATAGATGAGTATAAACGCTGGCAGTGATTATGGCCAGATTTAATAAATGCATTAAGTAACATTAAATGGCAATAAAATATAAATAAAGGAAAAGATTCACCCAATTTTGAGTGAGGCGGATCCTCTTTCATTTGATAAAGATGAATGATAGACAAATACATGGAACCTTAGGACCCTTTTTGGATCTGATGAAGGTATGAGATCATAGATCCACTAATCTCTTTAGAGAGGTGTGTTTACATATTTTCTTGGAGAGAGGGAGAGGGAGAGAGCCCCCCCTTTGGGAAGTCATTTGCTCCTATTTATAAGGGGTATCCCTAGAAAACCCTAAAAAAAAGTACAATTAGAGGGTATATTCAGTAGAATATTCTTTTTGAGGATTCCAAAGAAAACTAGTTGTATCATCACTGCCCGACCTCGAACTTATTGATGACCGCCCGACCTCGGCCTTATTGATGACTGCTCGACCTCGGCCTTGTTGATGACTGCCCTGTATTGGTGTAAATTAGACTCGCCATGTGGGTCTATTAAATGGAGACACGTGTCAGCAAAGTTTGAAGAAAATTGAAGAATGACATGTAAAAACGATATGCGAAACACCCCCGGGACCGAACATACCGTGCATGTTAGCCTCGGAACTGATTATCATGAAATAGACCAGATCAGGTGCGGGAGAATATCTCATAATTACAAATGAGGAAGGAATCAATTAATCCCGGATTATATGGGATTTACCATCATTACACCATCAGTTACAAATCAATTATTAATAAATGCAATAAATGATTGTAACGGTCAGAACAAGGCAATCAATTATAAGATTGACTCAGCAGGCACTGGATTGACTCAGCAGGCACGGGATTGACTCAACAGGCACGGGATTGACTCAACAGGCACGGGATTGACTCATCAGTTACGGAATTAACTCATCAGTTATGGAATTAACTCATCAGTTACGAAATTAACTCATCAGTTACGAAATTAACTCATCAGTTATGGAATTCCAGCATTTACACAGCTGTTACAAGTCTTCCAAAAGTAATGGATGAATTGAGTAAATGCTCATAATGGACACATAATTCAAGGAGAATGGTTACTTAGATTTAGTCCTATAAATAGACATATTTTTACCACCATGAGGGGGATCTAATTTTCTTCTTTACAATTCTATACATTGTAATTTATAGCATATTGCTCTCAAGTTAGCCATAGTTCGGCCCTTCAAGCTCTGTTCGGCTCATTATCCTATCAAGGATCATTCAATAAGAATTTTTTTCTTCTCTGCTTTATTTTTATTATATTATCTGTAATTGAATTTATTTTCCACTTCTCTATCACGTTTTATTAACAAAATTTTATATCTTTCGGATTGAATTGGTTGCTTGTGACCCGTCATATAAAATTATTGCTTTGACCTTGAAAACTATTTTTTGAGTTAAACAGTTTGGTTCCGTTACCGAGAACTCAAGCAAATTTGCTATTCGTCCAAAGATAGTAACAATTTTTGTTAATCGCTTGTTTTCAGTTTATACCTTTATCATGGCCAAAATTTGCCAATCAACACAGTTGAGGACAACCAAGTTGGAGATGGCTTTACCATGCAAAAAAAAAAAAGGGAAGAATAGCCATGATAATAATATGTAATCAACAAGCAGAGAAAAATAGAGAATGTACATCGATATGTTGGTACCGCAACTATCAGTACTAGAACTGATTATAACGAATCTATACGAAACAGTTCCGGAACAGGAGATTTAGATACACCAGGTAATTTTAATTTGCAAAATTTAGTTCTAACCTTACAGAAACAGATCAAGGAACAGAACGAGCGGATAGAACACCTCCGCGAATTCTTATCTGTCCTACGAGAATAATATGCATAACCGTTACAGCATCGGGATTTACATAGAAGAAGAAACGGTAAGTCGAATCGACACTAATAAGATGACCAAAAACAGGTTCGAAAACCAAACCGAGGTGATTCCGGATCCGATTGAAGGAGTTAGAAGAATAACGCCGGACCTTCCCGGAACTGAGGAGCAAAATTTAAATTCGATATATACAAAGCTCTGAATAAAGGAAGACACGTTCATTCAATTAAAAGTAAAAAACAAGTCCGGAGATCAAACAGATGTGATTCTTGGGTGATTCGAATTTAAATGCAAAAATCTAGAAAATAGGTCCGAGCAAAGAGATACGAGATTTTCTTCACGGGCTAGAAGAGATCTGGATCTACCCGAACAGGTAAGGAATTACCTTGCTAAATTGTAAAATTTCATAGGAGAAGAATGAAGATTAGGAGGAACATGGGTAAAAGACCCACGAGATTTCTTACAAAGATACCTCACCTAACAACTGAAAAAGAAGAGATAGCTGCGGGATGGAATAGACCACGAGGAAGGAAGGTTCATTAATAACTTTGGACAATTATACAAATATTTTCCGAAGCAATCATTGAACCGAAAGCATCAGAATCCACGAGGTCAAATGCTGAAGAACTAGAAATTATCATTGACTTCCCAAATAGGAAGGTTTACGTTGGTCGTGACTCGACACCAAATTTAAAGGTAACTTTTACATGTTAACAAAATTGCTTTGCTTGCCTCCATGCTAACATAACAGGTGTACCACCGGAGGTAAAGATTTATATGCTCAATATTGACCCGTGGAATAATCCGGTCAAGCAAAAGAAGAAACTAGAGTCAAATAATAAAAGATAAAGTTACAGAACTTCGAAAGATCGGTTTAGTCCGAAAAGTCGAATCATTCGAACTTGCTATCTAACAACAACGCATCATT
Source organism: Nicotiana attenuata (assembly GCF_001879085.1). Lineage (NCBI taxonomy): Eukaryota > Viridiplantae > Streptophyta > Magnoliopsida > Solanales > Solanaceae > Nicotiana > Nicotiana attenuata. The sequence continues at coordinate 162,054 of NW_017672598.1, forward strand.
ACTTTCAAAATTCCGAGGAGAAAGATGATTGCCGCTACACCAAATTGTCTTAGATGTCTAGGTAAATGCAATTATAATTCAAGAAGATAAAGGTACACATTCTCCGATCTATTATAAAATGCTCTTAGATACGGAAACTACATATCTACATTTTGATAAATTGGCATTAATTGTAGTTGCCCTAAATCTAAGGCTTTATTTTCAATGTCATTCAATTCCCGTAGTCACTATATTTTCATTGCGCAATATTTTGCATAAACATGAACTGTTAGGAAGGCTAGCTAAATGAGTAGTCGAACTAAGTGAATATGATATTGTTTATCAGTCACGGCTATAAAATCACAAATTTAGCAGATTTCATGATTAATCTTAGCTCGAACATATTACCTGAACATGTTATTTCTGGGATAATTCTCAGGAACTGGACCTTCTACACAATTAGGTCCACAAGTACTAAACTTCCCGAGTTAGGGACAATGCTTAATTCCTATCAGGGAAAGTAGTTAGATAATTCATAAAAGTTATTTTATTACTAACAACAAAGTCGAGTATGAAGCATATGCTACAGGGCTTAAATTATCTTGGGGACTCAGAGCAAAAATATTGATTTAACGATTGATCAAATCCAAGAAAACTATGAAACCCAAGAAAATCGAGCCAGATGTACTAGTCTCGGATCTACTGCTGATATCACTGATTCTGAAAGCAACGTCGGGCACTTATTGAGAAATATCGTTTTCGGATCAAACAGTCTCGGGATTGATCCATCTCTTATTTTGGCGATCCCTGATCTATCATCAATTAGAATGAAAATGAGAATGAGACTTTACCCAAAGACAAGCATGCTCTCGATAACTCTGAGTGCGTCTTATCCCGTACTGCCTGCCTTGTTGAAGGAGAATTATATTTGAAAATATTTAAGGCTCCAAAAGCTAAAATGCCATGGACCAAACAAAGCAGTGAAAATTACTCCAATAATAAGGCTTTAAATCAAAACTCATCAAAGTCAGTATGAATAGCTCAAATCAAGATATGACATGATCCTCGACAACATTTTGGAACCTCCGTAGTTCCCGACCAGAGTACAAAATATTTGATAAAAAGTGCTTCAGTACCGTCCCTATGTTGGAACTGGACCATTTGAAAGTCCATCAATATCGAAACTAACTATCCTACTGGGGACTATTAAACTGCGGATTGTCAAATTATGATTCCAGTGTTTGAGTTCTCATACCTCAAAACTCAAATGCTAGGAAGATTCTTATACTTGAAGATTAGTCAATTTGACCTGACATTATAAGAAGTGATACAAACAATTGATTGCCTTGGAAGATAGAATTCTTAAGAGTATTCCGATATAATTTACTAGCTCAACTTAGTTAGTTGTATTGCTCATATCAAGCATTAACACTTCAGCAGTGTTGAATGAGTTCTTCAAAAATACGTATACTACACGTACACAAAAAGGATCGAGAACTCCATGTCAGAGTCAAGAATCCCATGATAAAAAATGAGAGTTTTACATCTAAGTCAAGATAAAGGTATGCAAATATGCCACCAGAATAAAGTTCACTTTGAACAAACACGCAACTTATATTCGGTCCAACAACGACCATTCAAGCTAAATATATAAGCCTTTCTTAATGGCTAATGGTATTATAACTCAATGTCTTACCGGGATCAATACTCCCGTAAATCTTAATGGGGTACATACTCTTGTAAATCCTACCGGGATTAATAATCCCTCAGACTAAAAGTCTACTCGGATCAATCGATCCTATTTTACGCCCGAATGAAAAGGAGACGTCCTATTTACAGCATTTAAAGTATATAAAAGAGCTCTCTTTTATTTAAAAGTTAGACACCCAAAGGTGCAACTTTAGACATTGCACAAGTAACGATGCATCCAAATATATATTTTAAGTCTAAAAGACTAAGTATGAGCACTCAAATAATTTTTTAAAGTGCCAAGAAAAACTTGTACTCGGATAAATTCTCTAAAAAACCAAATGATGATATTAGACCCGAAAAATACGAGGAACACTGTATTATTCTCGGTCTAGGTTACAACCCTTTTGATAAAAAAAGGGGGGGGGGGGTTAAGCAGTCATCATCTAAATATATACCTCCGAGTCCCGTATATTTTTCCTTTTCAGGAAATGGACCACATGGAAGGAATAATCAAATGCTAGAGATTTCATACTTCAAGCTCTAACACTTGGGGGACTATATATATGAAAGGCAAAGAAGACTAGAAAAATCAAAATTTAAGTCAAGCCTAAGGTCTACCCAACAAATCGAAAGTTAAGAGCAAAGTCACGAGCCAAAAACACAAGCCTGACTCGAAAATCTTTGAAAACATATTCATAAATATAAGTGAATGTTTCAAAAAAGGTTAAAAGCAGAATATTTGTTACGGGTAAAAATGCACATCTTTGTACTTACTCAAAAACTGTTGTAACTGAAAACAGTTACGGATGAAAAAGCATTACCCTTGTATTCATTTGAAAACTGTTATCAATAAAAATAGTTATGGGTAAAAATTCATACACCCTTGTATTCATTTGAAAACTGTTATCAATAAAAATAGTTATGGGTAAAAATTCATACCCTTATTTAAAACTGTTGTAAACAAAAATAGTTATCCCCTTGTACTAATTCAAAAAAAAACTGTTGCAAAAGAAAAACAGTTACGAGTGCAAGCTTATATCGGATCTGTTAAAAGAAAAAACAGTTGCAAAATGAGTTATAGAAGATAGACAAACACATGTGAAACGTTATGAAAGTTCAATGTAAAAACTTTCTCCAAAACATTGTTAAAGAAAAACATGTGAAAATTCCTATCTCTCTTTTGTATATTTGCACCATTATGAAGTTGAGACGTCTTCTTCATTAAGTGTCGTTCATAAAAGGGCCCTCTTTTATAATTCGTGCTTATTCAAAAAAGTCACGGAGCATTAAAGTATTTTTAATGCAAAGTTGAAGGGTAAAACAAAAACCCAAACATTAAAATAGGCAGAAAATAAAGCCGAAATATATATATATCAAACTTTGCAAACATAAGGCAAAGATTTGTCTTCAAACCCCGAAACAAGACATGGGTAAACCAACCGATTATTGACGAAAGTAACATAAGCAGTGGAGTTATCATCTGAATCTCTAAGTTCTGCACTCTTTTTTCCTTCGTCCGGTTTTTGTCCCTATTGGGTTTTTCCGGCAAGGTTTTTAATGAGGTAGAGGCAAGGATGAAAAGGATAAAATCTTCCACTTCCCCGTCACATCATAGTAAGTAACCGAAAAGTGGGGGGACTATCTGTATTGGTGAAAATTAGACTCGCCATGTGGGTCTATTAAATGGCGACACGTGTCAGCAAAGTTTGAAGAAAAATGAAGAATGACATGTAAAGACGATATGTGAAACACCCCCGGGACCGAACATACCGTGCCTGTTAGCTTCGGAACTGATCATCATGAAATAGCCCAGATCAGGTGCGGGAGAATATCTCATAATAACAAATGAGGAAGGAATCAATTAATCCCGGATTATATGGGATTTACCATCATTACACCATCAGTTACAAATCAATTATTAATAAATCTAATAAATGATTGTAACGGTCAGAACAAGGCAATGAATTACAAGATTGACTCAACAGGCACGGGATTGACTCAACAGGCACGGGATTGACTCAACAGGCACGAGATTGACTCAACAGGCACGGGATTGACTCATCAGTTACGGAATTAACTCATCAGTTATGGAATTAACTCATCAGTTACGAAATTAACTCATCGGTTACGAAATTAACTCATCAGTTACGGAATTTCAGCATTTACACAGCTGTTACAAGTCTTCCAAAAGTAATGGATGAGTTGAGTAAATGCTCATAATGGACACATCATTCAAGGAGAATGGTTACTTAGATTTAGTCCTATAAATAGACATATTTTTACCACCATGAGAGGGATCTAATTTTCTTCTTTACAATTCCATATATTGTAATTTATAGCATATTGCTCTCAAGTTAGCCATAGTTCGGCCCTTCAAGCTCTGTTCGGCTCATTATCCTATCAAGGATCATTTAGTAAGAATTCTTTCTTCTCTACTTTATTTTTATGATATTATCTGTCATTGAATTTATTTTCCACTTCTCTATCACGTTGTATTAACAAAATTTTATATCTTTCGGATTGAATCGGTTGCTTGTGGCCCGTCATATAAAATTATTGCTTTGACCTTGAAAATTATTTTTTGGGTTAAACATGCCCGACCTCGGCCTATTATCTCCGCATGCCAAATTTCTCTGATTTGATTTTGACCCATACAACTTTAATTTTATGCAAGTTAGGGTTGACTATATGAGTTCTTATGATTATTTGTATTGCTCTATTTAGGCCTTTCATTTTCGATTATCTGGTCCATGAACCAGGAATACATCACAATGTTTAATTATAATGTTGTAGCAGTATACTTGTCGTCATTTCGAGCAGGTGATCCCTTGCAGTCCTGGCCGTAGTTAGGATGACCTGTATATTACCAAACTTTATGCTGTTAGAAGTTCAAGAAAGAGTATAACCGAGAAAGGAAAACGATGAAGGAAAATAAAAGGCCAACGAAGAAAAGTTTGATTGAAGCTACATGGGAAACTTGTGCCTCAACTTTTGCACATTGCTCTTAGATGTTGATAAGTTTTCTATTACTTAACTGATATGCTTAGATAATAATATATTTGGTGTACTCAACTCTAGTGTTTAACTAAAAAATAGAATTTTAGTCAAACCTAGAATTAAGAAGAATTCGGTGTATTGGGAAAAAACTGAATTTAAATATTGAAGATGACGTGTCATGACACGTGGACCGGTCAAATAGTCAAAGCGTGGTAATCAGTTAGAAGGCACGAGCAACAACAGATGCGGGAGAAAAGATACTTAAAGGCACGAGCTATTATTCAAATGAAATGAGACTCATACCTGTTCGAGTCATTTAAAGCTCGAAGATCAGATTGAATTGAAGACATGAATCTGATAGCGTAAAAGAGTCCAAATTCAGCATTAAATGCCAAATACGTTAGAGAATTTGTATTTAATAGGAATGATTGAGTAACGTTTCTTTTAATGTCATTTATTGCTTGTAATTGCCTCATTAAGACAAAGGCATTACACTTTCTCTTAGAATTAACTATAAAAGGAGAAGGTTTCAACATCTGTAGGACACGAAATATCATTGCGATTATACTGAAATATATACTTATTCATTGCTTTATTGTTGTTCTCAAAGTCTCTCATTTCTTGATTATCAGTAACCCGATTTCTCTCTTAAATTCTAGCTTTAACCAAATATTCAGTTTTTTGGTTAAACAAATTGGTTCCGTTACCGGGAATCTAATAATTTATTCTTTTTAAGTTACATTTTATCTGTTGTTATCATCATGTCAAACAACAACAACAACAATAACAGTGAAAATACCTTGGGAAACCATGAAAATCAAATCCATCAAAATCAAGGTGATTTACAAAACATTAACGTGGTTCCTTCCCCTCAAAATTCACCACGTCAATCTCGTGAAGGCACTCATACTCCTGAATCTCATGCTGTTGAACAAGAGCAATCTGAATATTTTGAAGGAGCAGATGACGCTTTACAAAAAGTAATTGATGCACGGGTTAGCAAAGCTCTTCAAGCTCTAGTTAGTCGATTACCTGTTGCACCACCCACACCTACGCCTAATAATAATACATTGGAGAATCCTCGTTCTGGCCTTGTTAATTCTGGAAATGGAGGAACCCCCCAGTGAGCCACAGGAAGGAGAACCAGGTAATTCAAATAATTCTCATTTGCAAAATTTAGTACTAACTTTGCAGAAACAGCTTAAGGAACAAAATGAGCGCATCGAGCAAATCCCTGGAGTTCCCCCTGTAATCAAAGGAGTGGATGTGGATAAATACTCGCAACAACCTTGGAAACAAAGTGCTGCTCCTCTTCCAATCCCCAAAAAGTTCAAAATGCCTGACATCTCGAAATATGATGGCACAACAGACCCACGTGATCACGTAACTGCATTTACTACAGGTGTAAAAGGAAACGATTTGACCAAGCAAGAAATTGAATNCGCGAATCATCCATGCGACGCGGTCAACATAAAATAAACAATCACCCTGCTCGCGAATCATCCATGCGACGCAGGTACACATAAGATACACAATCACCCTGCTCGCGAATCATCCATGAGACGCAGGTACACACAATATACATGCTCAACTAGCCAATTAGAATTTTATCGGGGAATAATTATCCAAATAAAACCAATTCTCCTTTAACAATTTTTTTTAAGAAATGAAGTTTAATCCTTTTAGTAATCCCCTTACTAATTCAATGTGATTTAAGCAATTCAAGCTATTGATGTGTTCATAAATAATTCAAGTATAACATGCTTTTGGGTCCTAACTACCCGGACACTAGCATAATAGTAGCTACGCACGGACTCTCGTCACCTCGTGCGTACGTAGTCCCCACAAATAGGAGCACATAATCAATTATTTCACCTATGGGGACAATTCCCTCTTACAAGGTTAGAAAAGAGACTCACCTCGCTCTGAAGACTCATAACCGGCATTCTACATCCTTCCGAAGGCTTGAACCGACGCGCAATGCGCCAAAACTAGCCAATTGACGACAAACTAATGAGAACATACTCAAATACTTGTTAACAATTCAAATTATACAAATTCCCACCTCCGCTTAGCGAAATGACCAAAATGCCCTCAGGCCCACGTGCCCGGATTCCGAAATTTCTCGAAGATATACGGAACCCATAACTTCACTAGCTCAAATATATAATTTACTCCTAATTCCATGCTCAAATTCGTGGTGAAATCCAAGATGATATAATCTTGTATTTTACTTGGAAATGAGTAGGAGTAACTTACCTTAACATAGATGAAGAAAATCCCCTCTTGAAGCTCCCCAAAAATCGCCCAAGCCTTGAAGATATTAGAGAAATGAGCTTAAACCCCGATGTAAAACATGCCTCTGCCCCCAGGCATTTCCGCACCTGCGGACCCTGGGCCGCTTCTGCGGTTCCGTAGGTGCGGTCACCAGGCTGCTTCTGCGGTCCACCCTGGCCTCCCCAGCTTTCGCTTCTGCACTTCCTTTTCCGCAGGTGCGTTCTCGCATCTGCGGCTCCCTGACCGCATCTGCGGTTCCAGCACCCCTCACCAAAATCCGCATTTGCGGTCTTCCTGGCCGCTTCTGCGGCGCCGCACCCGCGGCCCCTTTTCCGCAGGTGCGGTTATGACAGCAACCAGACCCTTCAGCCTTCTTAAAATTCCATTTTTGATCCGTTAACCACCCGGAATCCACCCGAGGCCCCCCCGGACCCCAACCAATCATACCAACCAATCCCAAAACACATTACGGACTTGCTTGAGGCCTCAAATCATATCAAACAACGCTAAGACCATGAATTACACCCTGATTCAAGCTTTATGAACTTTAAACTTTTCAACTTTTACTCTCGATGCTTAAACCTATCAAATCACGTCCGATTGACCTCAAATCTTGCACACAAGTTATATTTGACATTACAGACCTACTCCAACTTCCGGAATCGGATTCCGACCCCGATATCAAAAAGTCCACTTCCGGTCAAACTTCTCAAAAACCTCCAAATTCCTATCTTTAGCCAAATGGCTCCAAAATGACCTACGGACCTCCGAATTTACTTCCGATCGCGCCCCCAACTCCAGAATCACCATACGGGGCTATTCACAGTTTCGGAATCCCAAACGGACATCGATAACACTGAAATGCTCTTCAAGCCAAACTTATGGAATTTCTTCTAAAATTCTAACTTCCACAATAGGCGACAAAACGCTCCCGGGTTATCCAAAACCCGAACCGGGCATACGCCCAAGTCCGAAATCATCATACGAACCTGCTGGAACCTTCAGATCCCGATTCTGAGGTCGTTTACTCAAAATTCCAGTCCTAGCTCATTCTTTCAACTTTTAGCTTCTGAAATGAGAATTCTCTTCCTAAATCAACTCTGAACTTCCCGGAACTTAATTCCGACCACGCGCACAAGTCGTAATGCCAGAAATGAAGCTGTTCATGGCCTCTGACTGTTGATCGGAGCGCTAGGACTCAAAAAGACTGGTCGGGTCGTTACATTCTCTCCCACTTAAACAAACGTTCGTCCTCGAAAGTGCTGAGAACTATGCTGGAGTAGTCTGAAATCACTGTTTGACACCTCATGTACCTTCCCGTGCCACCATAACTCAGTTGAGCATGTCAGCTCGATCAATTTGAAGATATTCCCTTTTTATTAAAGCAAATAAGCCTTGGGGCCCAATTCCAACATCCGGAATTCTATGCCCGACCTGTTTCCAACATACAGTCACCATATCAATCACCACACGCTGTACCCAAACATGATTGTATAGCTTTGCTGAATTCATACCTTGCATCACTTTACTCACCGGACCACGATGACATCTTCTGTTCAACTTAGTTGAACTTCCACGAATCTGGTGCTCCCATTGCACCCCATAACATACGCAGGTCTTACTCCAACTCTTACAACACCGTCACAACGGAAGAGATATGAAGAAATTCATAATCAACTGCCGAGTCAACCTATCATTAAGTCTATACTTCTGACAGAAAACATTACCATATTCTGAACCAAATAGCAATCTTCGCTCCTCAATATACTCTACATAGTCGGATTGCACTGATCCTGAATCCAATGGTCTCATCTCACCCAGTACGAACTGCTCAGGCAATAAGCCACCCCGGACATAATCAAAAGTCTCATGTGATGCCACAATGTGCCAATAGGCTACCTATTAGAATGCGATACAAAAAGGAAAATGAACTCTGAAAAGGATTTTCAACTACCCCGCTCGCGAATCAAGCATGCGACGCGGGCGCACAGCTAATATGAGCTTCCTTCAGAAAATAGGAAACAGACACAAAATAAACAGATATGGGGAACTGTGCTCAACATCACACTGTTGCGGTGTACCACCCGACTCAAATATCATAGGTCTCCCATAAGGAGATTGCCCACCGAGCGAAATTTGCTCATTACAACCATAATACCGAATATCGGTCATAAACATGCTAAGTGCATAATACCATCCCTGAGGGAACATATAGCGTCCTAAGCTACCAAACTCAAGCACAACTGGGGTGCGATATACAAACTGAATCTCAAGAGCCATCTTGCTCATAATACATCATTTCTACACGGATTCTCAACGCATAAGCAATTTCTCAAGACGTCTCA
>NW_017672598.1:172953-174770 GCF_001879085.1 Nicotiana attenuata
GCAAGTAATCAACTCTGCAACCCCATCACAAGCGGTGGGACTCTCCCACTTAGCTTGAAGCCATAATTTCACCAATCTGGAACTCACTCGTCCTTTTTATTTCTTATTGACATAACCTTGCACAATCAACCGCCAAAATCCTCGAGATCTCTCTATAAAACCCCCTTCTTATACTCTAAATCATCCACCACATTCGCACGATCGATCCTTTTGCTACATACCCAATAAGATTCTTCGCAGAAGCCTTGCCAACCACGCGACTGCTAATCTGCTCACTTGGCTAACCCACCTATAGAAGGCTCTCCTCGGCATCTTCCAACACTGCTGCACAGGGTACAATTACTACGACATCAATGACCCTTCTTGAGTCTGAGCTCACACTCCAGTTGCACAGGTCCATTTTACCCCTTGTGGACATCATTGAAATGTGCGACAACATCCTCCCAATTCAAAGCCATGCTGCATCCTTCTTCATTTAAGCGACTCCTTTCCGTTATATTAAACCTCCGGCCGCACAAGAACCCCTACTTCAAATTGAATCCGTAGACCCCAATCATCGATCACTAATATTATCAAATCACTCCAAACTCTCCTTAAGGTACGTGGTCCTTCCACTGCAAGCCCATATACATCTCCGCCACTCTCCCACTTTGGCGGAACTCATCCCCTTAATCGACTACTCAACATTTGCTTCATATACCTGGCCTTTTAGCAATTTAAACTCCGCCTGGCACTTCCCACATGCCTTTCTCATCCTTTGCTGCTCAGTTGCTGCCCTAATAAGATTTATCTTCATGGAACTTGAATCCTCAATTTGCTACTAACTCCAAACCTTTTCGAAGGTCATCTTTCTCGAACCGTTAACAATAGAAATACTGATTCAATCCTGAACCACCGCATCCTGCGATATCTGATAGTTGTATCTCCGATACTATTTCCCAATACCTTGCCTCAAAGGCGAATTGTAGAAGATCATAACACCGACAAACTTAATACGCCCAATTAGGACAACAGCACCCCAACATAGAAGAAAAATCCACCACGTTTGCAATTACCAAATCTCATTACTTCCACCAGTCCACATCTGACCCTTCTTAGTTCTATTGCCTTTCCCTCCCGAGAATAAAATGCTGAATCTCTTGATTATGTATTGAGTAAACTTTCCTTCAAGTCATTCACTGCTCCGACACGTAGGCAACACCCTACCATCATATTACTACTGCAGAATAGTCATTTATAAGCATCGCGGCAACTTGTGCCTAGCCTCAAAGCCCTCGAAAATACCGCTACTGGGCTGAAACAATAAAATATTCTTCCATAAGGCGACGACAATAATCTGATCAGCTATACCAGAAGAAACATCCCGTATCACGTCTGTAGCACCATTACGGTTCCTCAATTCCATTTATGACAAGCGGTTCGCGTCGCATAGGATTGAGAGGAAAGAAACAAAGGCATAAGCCTCACATGAAATCAAATCGCACGACAAGGAATCAAGAAAGGGGCTGGGTGCCTGGAGCCAAATCAATACAGAAATCGATATCTCTATCGGGCGGCATACCCGGCAGGTCCGAAGGAAAAACATCGGGAAACTCCCGGACAATAGGCACATAATCTATGGGAGGGACCTCAGCACTGGATCACGAACANTAAAAAAGGCCAATAGGCCAGCACCCCTTCTCGACCATACGTCGAGCCTTCANCGTAATGATATGACACTACGGGTAGAATGACTTGGAGTCCCTCTCCACTCTACTGCGAGGGCATACCCCGGGTAAGGCCTAAAAGTCCACGGGTCAGTGGCATGGCAGTCCAAG
>NW_017672598.1:174790-177324 GCF_001879085.1 Nicotiana attenuata
TGCGGAAAACGTTTTTCTATACGAAGAATGTTAAACAATAAAGATTTTACAAAAAGGAATGAACTTAAAGTCAATAAAGGACTTAATACTGAATAATCCAAAATCCTCCCAGAACCCCGTGTCACAAGTGCATGAGCATCTACTGATAGGGAAATAAAATACAAGCTCCGTCCGAAATACAGTGGACAGGAAATAAATACAAAGTGCTGAAAGGGACTACACTAGCTGCGGGTCGCCTCGAACAATGCAACTCACCAAGTCCCAGAATCATCCGCGCTGCTACGCCCAGTAGGCTGCTAGAGGTACATATACCTGTGCAACAAAAATGCACAGAAGTGTAGTATGAGTACGTAATCAACGTGTACTCAATGAGTATCCCGTCTAATCCCGAAGAAGTAGAGACGAGATGGTCAACTTCGACTCTTACTAGAGGTTAACTAACAATATACTAAAATGTGAGGAAATCATGGATTTATGTAGTAATTCTAATTCACGAAGCTGGAAAAACAGGTAAACACCTTCAACAATTAATCAAGGATTTTCAAGGTTTACTCTTCATTATCTTATCAATTTATATCAAGCCATGAAGGGCAAATTTCACGTTTAAAAATTTTCAAGCGACAAATAACATGTGCAAATCATACCGAGGCGACGACCCGATCCAACAGAAATGTAAACTGTGCACTGCCGAGGGTCGAACGGCACGAACCATAGATGCATCTATTACCCTGCTCGCGAATCATCCATGCGACGAGGTCAACATAAAATAAATAATCACCCTGCTCGCGAATCATCCATGCGACGCAGGTACACATAAGATACACAATCACCCTGCTCGCGAATCATCCATGCGACGCAGGTACACACAATATACATGCTCAACTAGCCAATGAGAATTTTATCGGGGAATAATTATCCAAATAAAACCAATTCTCCTTTAACAATTTTTTTAAGAAATGAAGTTTAATCCTTTTAGTAATCCCCTTATGTGACGACCCAAAGGGTCATCACCGGATTTCTCTCTTTTCCGTGCTTGCGAGGCCTTGAAAACCTCATTTCTGCTTGCCTCGATTTGCGTGCGCAGTCCGGGCGCGTAGCCGGAAAGCTTATATGTTAAATTCTGTGAAAATTTTCAAAATGTGGCTTTAAAATGATTAAAGTTGACTTTAGTCAACATTTTTGGTAAACGAACCCGGACCCGTGATTTGACGGTCCCAGAGGGTCCGTAGAAAAATATGAGACTCGGGCGTATGCCCGGAGTCGAATTTCGAGGTCGAGAGCCCGAGAAATGAATTTTTCTGTGAAATTGTTTTTCTGAAATTATTAAGGAAAATGGAAATGAAAATTGATTAAAAGACTATGGTATCGGCCTCGTATTTTGGTTCCGATGCCCGATACAAGTCTTAAATATGTGTTAAGCGCGTTCTGTAAAGTTTGGTCGAAATCGGGTGTTATTTGACGTGTTTCGGACCTAAATATCTAAAGTTAGTAGTTTAAGAAGTTTGAAATGAAAATGATGATTTTGAGGTTGGATTCATTGATTTTGATGTTATTTTGGCGATTTGATCACTCGACTAAGTTCGTAGGATGTTATTGAGTTAGTGTGTGTGTTTGGTTGGGAGCCCTGAGGGCTCGGGAGTGATTCGGAGGTGGTTCGGGGTAGTTTTACACTTAGAAAACATAGCAGATTTTCTGCAATTTTTGCACAGCAAATCCCTTCTTCGCGTTCGCGTTCCAGTCACGTGTTCGCGAAGCTTCAGTGGTCCCTCTTCATCGCGTTCGCGGACAATACCCCGCGTCCGCATAGCCCAGGCTTCCCCTTCACCGCGTTCGCGGGTCCTCTCTCGCGTTCGCGTACTAGCCAGTCCCAGACCCCAGCCCCTTCTTCTACGCGTTCGCGATTAGCACCTCGCGTTCGCGATGCCTTAAACCATCCACCCTTCGCGAACGCGACCCCTTTCCCGCCAACGCGAAGGGCAATTTTTCCCAGCGAATTTTTAAGTTAAATACAGAACAGTAGCTCGGGATTTTCATAAAAATACACGAACTCCTTTCTTCTCCAAGCACTTAGGCGTCCATTGAAGCTCCCTTTCATCAAAACTTCTTGGGTAAGCATTGTTCAACTTGTTTTCTTCAATTTCCTCTATTAATTACTAATTTGCTAGCCCTAAATCATGAATTCAAAGTAGAAAATGGGGGTTTTGGGTAGAGTTAGGGCTTTGGGGATTTTGGGTGATTTGGGGTCGAATCTTGAAATAAATTATATATTTGAACTCGTGGGGTTATGGGTGATTGGGTTTGGTCCGAGCCTCGTGTTTGGACCATGTGGGACCGGTGTCGAATTTTGGTGTTTTTGGAAGAATGATAGGAATTTCGTTTCTAGGCTATGGGATTATGTTTTTGATCCCTTATTGATATTATTGAACTAATTATGCCTAGATATCATTGTTTCGGAGTTGGATTGTAGAGGAAAGGCGGTATTAGAGAGTTGATTGCTATTCTTGGACCGAGGTAAGTGTTTGTTCTAACTTTGG
>NW_017672598.1:179641-181515 GCF_001879085.1 Nicotiana attenuata
GCTTCTAGGACAACTCTGGGTACGCTCGAGGACGAGCGTTGGTTTAAGTTGGGGAGGATGTGACGACCCGACCCGTCGTCTCATGTATTACAGCCCCGTTTCCCCCATTTACTGCTTCTTCATGTTTCATTATCAGCAACGAGTGAGTTATAGTTGAATTGAATTGGTTTGGATAGGAGATGAGACACTTAGTCTCTTTAACGAAGGCTTAAGTTGGAAAGGTCAACCGGACGTTAACTATGTAGTTAGAAGGCTCGGATGTGATTTCTGGTGATTCGGTTAGCTTCGGGGGATGATTTGGGACTTAGGAGTGAAGTCGGAACTGAATTTGGAGGTCCGGTGTAGAAATAGGCTTGAATTGGCGAAGTTGAAATTTTGGCGAATTCCGGTTGATAGGTGAGATTTTGATCAGAGGGTCGGAATGGACTTCCGAGAGTTGCAGTAGCTCCGTAGGGTGATTTTGGATATGTCTGCAAATTTTCAGGTCATTCGGACGTCGTTTGGTCGGGTTTTTGATCGAATGCGTATTGCGGAAGTTTTTAAGAAACTTAGGCTTGAATCCGATGTAAATTAATGGTTTTAGTGTTGTTTGACGTGTTTTGAGGATTGGAGCAAGTTTGAATAAGGTTTTAGGATGTGTTGGTGTTTTTGGTTGGGGTCCCGGGGGCCTCGAGGTGAATTCGAATGATTAATCGGAAGTTGGAATGTTTGGTGTTGCAGCAGATTTTTGAGGCTTCTGGTATTTCCGCATCTGCGGAAAAGGAGCCGCTTAAGCGGTTCCGCAGATGCGGTAGGGAGATCGCAAAAGTGGCCCTTGAGGGCCTGGGCAGTTACCGCAAAAGCGGAAGTTTCTCCGCAAGAGCGGACACCGCAGATGCGGTAAGCGACCGCAGAAGCGGTCCTGGGATTATTGTAGAGACCGCATAAGCGGTCATTGGGATCGTATAGGCGGCAACCGCATAAGCGATTTAAGACCGCAGAAGCGGTCGTTGTGGGTTTAATTGGAACAGCATAAGCGGTCAATTTGCCGCATAAGCGGGACCGCAGGAGCGGTCAGGAAACCGCAGAAGCGAAAAATGCTGAGGGTTTAATGAACAGTGGGTTCAAAATTTCAGAAGTTAGAAAACATTTTGGGACTTCGGGAAGAGGCGATTTTGGGCGATTTGGAGAGAATTTCAAAGGAGATTCCATCAGGTATGAACTTGTAGCCTCAAATAATGTTGTTAGGGTATAAAAACAAGGATTAAACACTGAAAATTCAAGGAATTAAAGGGTAAAAATGGAGGTTAGGGCTTGAAGCCTAAGCGAGTCTAAATTGGCGATTTGAGGGGTCAAATGGACTCCGATTCTTGTGTATTTGGTATGTATGGACTCGTGGTGAGACGAGGATTCCAGAAATGTGAATTTCGTAATTTTTCGAGAAGTGGGCCCGGGGCTCGGGTTTTGCCAACTTCGTATTTTTGGGTGTTTTTCGAGTTCTTTCGATTGGGTTATGTTCCATTAGCCTATTTTAATGTATTCCTTGTGGTTTTGATCAGATTCGGCACCCGAGGAGATTGATTCAAGAGGGAAAGGCTTAGCGGACTAGTCTCGTGGCCGGTTCGAGGTGAGTAATAGATGTGGATGATGACCTGAGGGTTTGAAACCCCGGTATATCACACTGTGACGCTATATTGAGGCGAGACACGTACTCTACGGTGAGTGCGGGGTCGAATGTGATTGGGGACTATGTCCCTAGTTGAATGATTCCCTATCAATATCATTACTCATACTGAAACTTACAAAGTCATCTTTTTGAAGATCGAAGAAATTCCCCGGCTTTGATAAATTTTTAATCTACTTTGTCCTTGTAATTGACATAGACCCCAGTTCTC
>NW_017672599.1:0-29140 GCF_001879085.1 Nicotiana attenuata
ACGGAACAGAGTGAAAAACGCGGTTGAAACCGCGATCGCGAAACTGACCGCGGCAGAAAATCAGAGAGCTTGTCTGGCCGCGGTCCTACCACGTTTTGGCCGCGGCCGCGCCGCTCCATGCGTCAAAAAGAAGTCCTATTTCGTACGGGACAAGGTTATTTCGGCCCTACACTATTCCAACTTGTATAAAAGGGGTCCTAAACCTATTTTGAAGAGAGGGGGACATACATTTGACATAATTGAGACCTAAGGAGGCTAAGGAGACCGGAGATTCGACCGAAGGAGTCAAGAACACAATAGGAGCAAGCCGCGGAATTCTTCAACGAGTTTTTCCTTCTTCTTCCTATTTTTTCATTGTTGGTTATGATTTTTAGTATTGTAGTTTTACATACTATTATAAATAGCTAATTCGTTTTCTAGGGTTTTGATGGAACCTTTTGGGGATGAATTGGTTGTTATATTAATATAGTTTTGAATTGGTTGTTTATCTCTATTTGTTCAACTACGTTTTGATTGTGGTTAATTGAAAGGATCCTCAATTAGCCGTTCCTATTTATTATGTATCTGCTTGAGAGAGAGTGCATATTTAGGTAGTTGTTTGAACAACATCACTCCCGGAGTATAGGCGAGAGTCATAACCGAGGGTTTAGAGGTTGGATTAGAGATAACGATACCTCGGGTGCTATCTAAGTGAACTGTAATGTGAATCTAGCTAGCGTAGCTTGAGAGAGTGCGTCTAGTAAATTATCATAATTGCTTTAGAGAGATTTATGATAGCTGGAGAGTTCATGATTGATAGAGGCAACTAAGTCAAAGCTATAAGAAACATACAACTAATGAAATCAACAATTGGGGAAATCATAACTCTAGACCTCCTTAATTTAGTCTCCAAACCTTTGTCTCGTTAGTTGATAATTTTACCGTTTTATAGTATTTGTTGGTTAATTAGTTAGATATAAAATCTTAATATTATAATTTAGAAATTGTTCAAACTTGTCTTCTTTGCGATATTGAACAATTACAACGAAACCTTAGTTCTCTGTGGGATTCGACTCCGGACTTTTAGACCGTATTATATTTGCAGCGACCGCTTATCCTTTTTAGGACTAGAGTTGGGCGTGATCATGCTCCTTCGAGGGGCCAGTTTCAGCACGGCCGAGGCCGACAGTTCCAACATGCTCAATCAGCTCACCCCGATTATCGTGGGGCGTCATCAGGCCATAGTTATCACGGTTCTCAGCAGGGCCATTCTTCACTTAGTGCACTTCCAGCCCAGGGTTCGTCCCGTGCTCCATCGGTTCAGGATTCTTCTACGCCAGGGGCGTCTGCCAGGCATACCGGTGCTAGGGGTTCCCATCAGTCCTCGTCTCCAGCACCCGGAAGTTGTTATGAGTGTGGAGAAATGGGCCATTTATAGAGGCAGTGCCCTCGTCGTTCTCGACAGAGGGGTCAGTCATCAGCCTCAGCCTCAGCCCCAGCTACTTCACCACCTACCCAGCCAGCTAGGGGAGGGGGACGGTCATCTAGGGGTCAGCTCAGAGGGGGAGGTCGATTCGGAGGTGGCCAGGCTCGCTTCTATGCACTTCCAGCTAGGCCCGATGCGATTGCTTTAGATGCGGTGATTACAGGTATTATCTCAGTTTGCCGCAGGGATGCTTCAGTGTTATTTGACCCTGGCTCTACTTTCTCTTATATGTCGTCTTATTTTACCCATTATCTGGATATGCCCTGCGAGTCCCTTATTTCTTCTGTTCATGTTTCTACGCCGGTGGGCGATACTGTTATGGTAGACCGTATGTACCGGTCGTGTGTTGTGTTTATTGGGGGTCTGGAGACCCAAGTGGATCTATTGTTATTGTGTATGGTGGACTTCGATGTTATTCTGGGCATGGACCGGTTATCTCCGTGCCGGGCTATTCTGGACTTTCATGCCAAGACAGTGACTTTGGCTATGCCTGGTGTGCCACAGATTGAGTGGTGAGGTTCGACCGATTATGTTCCCAGCAGAGTTATTTCTTTCTTAAAGGCCCAGCGTATGGTTGGGAAAGGTTGTCTTTCATATCTAGCCTTTGTGAGGGATATTGGTGCAGAGACTCCCAGTATTGATTCTGTTCCAGTTGTGAGGGATTTTCCCAACGTATTTCCTACAGACCTGCCGGGTATGCCACCGGACAGGGATATAGATTTTGGTATTGACCTGGTGTCGGGCACTCAGCACATTTCTGTCCCACCATATCGTATGGCACCAGCGGAGCTGAAGGATTTAAAGGAGCAGCTTCAGGAACTCTTGGATAAGGGGTTCATTCGTCCTAGTGTGTCACCGTGGGGTGCGCCGGTTCTCTTTGTGAAGAAGAAGGATGGCACGATGAGAATGTGCATTGATTACAGGCAGCTGAACAAAGTTACAATCAAGAATAAGTATCCTTTGCCTCATATCGATGATTTGTTCGACCAGCTTAAGGGAGCGAGAGTATTCTCAAAGATTGATCTCCGCTCAGGTTATCACTAGTTGAAGATCAGGGACTCAGACATTCTTAAGACAGCTTTCAGGACCAGATATGGTCATTATGAGTTCTTGGCGATTTCTTTCGGGCTAACCAATGCCCCGGCAGCGTTCATGCATTTGATGAACAGTGTGTTTCGGCCGTATCTCGACTAGTTTGTCATAGTCTTCATTGATGATATTCTGGTATACTCGCGTAGTCAGGAGGAGCACGCGGAGAATTTGAGAATGGAGTAGCAAAGATTGAGGGGGGAGAAGCTTTATGCAAAGTTTTCCAAATGTGAGTTCTGGCTTAGTTCAGTGGCTTTCTTGGGGCACGTGGTGTCCAGCGAGGGTATTCAGGTGGACCCGAAGAAGATAGAGGCGGTTCAGAGTTCGTCCAGACCGTCCTCAGCTATAGGGATTCGCACTTTTCTTGGCTTGGTGAGTTATTATCGCCGGTTTGTTCAGGGATTCTCGTCTATTGCATCGCCCTTGACCAAGTTGACTCAGAATGGTGTTTCATTTTAGTGGTCTGATGAGTGTGAGGAGAGCTTCCAGAAGCTCAAGACTGCCTTGACCACAACTCCAGTGTTAGTATTGCCATCAGCTTCAGGTTCTTATACCGTGTATTATGATGCTTCGAGAGTTGGTATTGGATGTGTTCTGATATAGGAGGGTAGAGTTATTGCTTATGCTTCTCGTCAGTTGAAGCCTCATGAGAAGAACTACCCTGTTCATGATTTGGAGTTGGCTGCCATTGTTCACGCGTTGAAGATTTGGAGGCATTATTTGTATGGTGTGTCTTGCGAGGTGTATACCGATCATCGTAGCCTCCAACACTTGTTCAAGCAGAAGGATCTCAATTTGAGGCAGCGGAGGTGGTTGGAGTTGCTTAAGGATTATGACATTACTATTTTGTATCACCCGGGGAAGGCCAATGTAGTGGCCGACGCTTTGAGCCAAAAGGCGGTGAGTATGGGGAGTTCTTGCCTATATTCCGGTTGGGGAGAGACCTCTTGCAGTTGATGTTCAGGCTTTGGCTAATCATTTCGTGAGGTTGGACATTTCGGAGAACAACAGGGTATTGGCTTGTGTGATTTCTCGGTCTTCCTTATATGAGCACATCAGAAAGAGCCAGTATGATGATCCTCATTTGCTTGTCCTTAAGGACAGTGTTCAGCATGATGATGCCAGAGATGTGACTATCGAAGATGATGGGGTGTTGAGGATGCAGGGCCGGATATGTGTGTCCAACGTAGATGGGCTTCGGGAGTTGATTTTGGAGGAGGCCCATAGCTTGCGGTATTCCATTCATTCGGGAGCCGCGAAGATGTATCAGGATTTGAGACAACATTATTGGTGGAGAAGAATGAAGAAAGACATTGTCGAATTTGTAGCTCGGTGTCTCAATTGTCAGCAGGTGAAATATGAGCATCAGAGACCGGGTGGCTTGCTTCAGCGGATGGATATTCCATAGTGGAAGTGGGAGCGGATCACTATGGACTTTGTAGTTGGGCTCCCACGGACTTTGAAGAAGTTCGATGCTATTTGGGTGATTGTAGATCGGCTGACCAAGTCCGCGCACTTCATTCCTATTTGTACTACTTATTCCTCTGAGCGTTTAGCAGAGATATATATCCGGGAGATTGTTCGGTTGCATGGTGTCCCAGTTTCCATCATTTCCGATAGGGGCACTCAGTTTACTTCTCAGTTTTGGAGGTCTGTGCAGCGAGAGTTGGGTACTCAGGTTGATCTGAGCACAACTTTTCACCCTCAGATGGACGGGTAGTCAGCGCACTATTCGTATATTGGAGGATATGTTACATGCTTGTGTTATTGATTTCGGAGGGTCATGGGATCAGTTCCTACCGCTCGCGGAGTTAGCTTATAATAACAGCTACCAGTCGAGTATTCAGATGGATCCATATGAGTCTTTGTATGGGAGACGGTGTAGATCTCCAGTTGGTTGGTTTGAGCCGGGCGAGGCCAGGCTATTGGGTACAGATTTGGTGCAGGATGCTTTAGACAAGGTGAAGGTGATTCAGGAGACTCTTCGTGTAGCGCAGCCGAGAAAAAAGAGCTATGCTGATAGGAAGGTTCGTGATGTGTCCTACATGGTTGGTGAGAAAGTTCTGTTGAAGGTTTCGCCCATGAAGGGTGCTATGAGGTTTGGGAAGAAGGGTAAGTTGAGTCCACGGTTCATTGGGCCTTTTGAGGTACTTCGGAGCAGATATCCTCACCTATTCGAGGCTTCAGGTACGTTTCTTGACTCATTCGAGGACGAACGTTTGTTTAAGAGAGGGAGGAAGTGACGACCCGGCCGGTCGCCTCATGAGTTACCGCTCTGTCTTCCCCATTTCTGCTTTTATTTGCTTTAATTATCGGTTTTATATGTGATCGGGTTGGTTGGCTCGGGTTCGAACAAGTTTTGAGAAGGTTTGAGACACTTAGTCTCTTTTAAGAAGGCTTAAGTTGAAAAAGTCAATCGGATGTTGACTTAGGTGTTAGAGGGCTCGGATGTGAGTTCCGATGGTTCGGATAGCTTTGGGATATGATTTGGGACTTAGGAGTGTGATCGGAATGTGTTTTGGAGGTCCGGAGTAGATTTAGGCTTGAATTGGCGAAATTGAGTTTTTGGCGTTTTCCGGTTGATAGGTGAGATTTTGATACAGGGGTCAGAATTGAATTCCGGAAGTTGCAGTAGCTTCGTTATGTCATTTGGAATGTGCGTGCAAAATTTCAGGTCATTTGGACGTGGTTTGCTTGGGTTTTTGATCAAAAGCGGAATGCGGAAGAATTTAGAACCTTAGGCTTGAATTCGATGAGTTTTGGTGGTTTTGATGTTGTTTTAGGTGTTTTGAAGATTGGTACAAGTTTGAATAAGGTTACGGGATATGTTGGTTTTGGTTGAGGTCCCGGGGGCCTCGGGGTGATTTCGGATGGTTGACGGGGAGTTTGAAGAATTATTGCAGCTGCAGATTGTGCTGCTTCTGGTATTTCCGCACCTGCGGCTAGGAGACCGCAGGTGCGGCGCCGCATATGCGAAAGATGGACCGCAGAAGCGGCCAGAATGCGTTTGTCAGGAAACCGTAGAAGTGGCTAGGAGGACCGTATCTGCGATGTCGCAGATGCGGAAATTCGGGTTTTTAATGGAGGACCGCAGATACGGTTAAATGACCGCAGATACGGAAATGTCTGGACAGAATATAAGTTAGTCCCTCCGCGACCATTAAACCCTTTTATACTTTTTTTGAATGGGAAAAGAGCTTTGAGGCGATTTTGAAGAGAGGAAATCATTGTTCTTCATTGAGGTAAGGATTGTGGACCCTAAAACTCGATTATTTGTGATTAAGGAACAAAATATCAGTGTTTAATTCATGAAAATCAGTAGAAAAAGGTGGAGTTAGGGCTTGAGATTATGAGACCTTCTAGGGATGATTTGAGGGGTCAAACGAACTCCGATTTTCGAGTTCTTTATATGTACGGACTCGTGAGATGATGAAGAACGTTTTGGTATAAAGTTTGTCCAGTTCCAGGACGCGGTCCCGGGGGTCGAGTTTGGACTGATTTCGGGTTTTGTGCTTAAAATCAATATTTTCAATTGGAATTCATTCTTTTAGCATAATTTGATGATAAAAATCTGAACTTGGTAGATTTGGAGCACTCGAAAGTTGGTTCGAGAGGCAAGCATGTTGCAGAGTAGCTTTTCGGGCTAGTTCCAGGTGAGTAATGGTTTTAAATGCTGTTCTGAGGGTATGAAACCCCGGATTACACAACGTTCGGCTGTGTTGAGGTGACGCACACGCTTGATGACGAGCGTGGGGTCGTGCACCGTTGGGGATTATGACTTAGTCCATCCCGAATGACTATTTTTCTGTATATTTGGTAGCTAATTGTTTGATATTATTATACTTTGGGCTAAATGCCATGTTTGGGCTTCGTGCCAACTGCTTGAACCCTTAGGGGATTTTAAATGACATTTTTCCTCAGTGTTGATTTCATATTGATGCTCAGTCATGCTATATTTTCACTATTTCCAAAATTCAGCTATGTTATTCTGTTTTAAACACATTAAATAATATTTTAAAGATATTTTGAGCTGAGCTTCATGTTTTACTGATGCCCGTGGGGCTTATGAGATTCTAACTGAGTAAGGCCGAGGGCCTGTGTCGTGAGGATACTTTTGGGTTGGGCTGCACGCTGCAGCAGTGATATACTGATTATGATAATGAGGCCAAGGGCCTGAGAGTGTACGCCACGAGATGGCTTGATATTGCGCTTGGGCCGTAAGGGGCCCCTCCCGGAGTCTGTACACCCCCAGTGAGCGCGGGTACCCATTGTGATATGAGATATAGCCCGAGGGGCTGGTATTGTTCTGTGATATTGACCGAGGGGCTGATTCTATTGTTGTTACTGAGCCCGAGGGGCAGTTATTATGTGTTTACTTTTTTGTTGTTTTCCCTGTATATTATTTAACTGGTTAAAGGATGTTTATGAGATTTCACTGCTTAATTATATTTACGGATTTTTCTGTGCCTCTGTTAGCTTAATGTTGTGCCTTACGTGGTTTTATATTACTCAGTCTTCATTTATTTTTATTACTCACTGAGTTGGAGTACTCACTTTACTCCCTGCACCCCTGTGTGCAGATTCGGGCGCTATAGGTTCAGCTCGTTCCAGCAGGTCTTCGAAGATTTACTAGGTAGCTGCTTGGCGATTCACAGCCCAGTGCATTCTCCCTCTATCTTTGTTTCTTTGATTCAGTTATGTAGTAGTGGAGTAGCCTTCAGACTTTTATTTTGTTTAGATGCTCATGACTGGTGACACCCCGATGTCGGGCTGTGTTGGTTTTTAATTCCGCAACTTATACTGTTATTTTGGGATTTTATTTCTATTAAGACTTTGAGTTTTATTATTTCAACTGCTTAAAGTGAATTGGAAATGTGTCGGCTGGCCTTGTCTTCACGAGAGGCGCCATCATGGCCGGGTTTGGGTTTAGGGTCGTGACAGCAATATTTGCTTTATGCAATTTTATTATCTTTGTTATTGAATGATTTAGTATAATGCTATGACTTATCTCATATTATTATGTTATTTTCTTGGAAAATACATTATATAGTTGTATCTTACTAGGACTAAAGGAATATTTGGAGCACAAGTTACATTTTCTGCTATGAAAGACTTTACTGAAAAAAATACGAAAAACCGAGAAAACCCGAGATTGAAAATCCGATTTTGTTGGTTTGGTTTGGTTTGGTTTATAGATTTAAAAACCGGACACCATTGGTTTTGTTTTGGTAATTGAAAAATTCGAACCAACCCGACTTATGTACCCCGCATTCGCTACTAGAGAGCGCACAGAGGGTTTGGAGGAGAGGCAGCAAGCGCTGCGGGTAAGTACAATTATTGGATGGAGTTTCCTATGTATGATAACATTGTTAAAAGGTTGGTTATCAATATTCACGAATCACGACCTTGATTTTTGACAAAACCCATGTCAGATATTTCTAAGTATTCAATATTCAATAATCATATATAGCGATAAGTACCCAAATTTTATTTTATTTTCTTATTTAAGCATAGCATGAAGAAACTCGTCTAGTGGTTTTTGTTAGACGAATATTTCATTTTCGAACATTAGAGGAATATCGATTTCGTTAAGCATAAATCTTTTAGACGTATTGTAAGAATTGTTTCTGTTGGTATATATTCTATATAACCCTTGATGTTTTCTTGAGTTTGCATCGTCTAGGAATTCCAGCATAGACTAATTACGATAATTTCTAGTCAAAGAGATTTGTACTAATTACGATAATTTTTAGATAGGTGGTACTCTAATGCATATATAATTATATACACATGCAAAATCACTACAATTATGTAGAATTAAACCAAGACTGGTAATCTTAAATTGTTTATTATTTTGATATTATTTGCTAGTTTCTTTAGTTTATGTTTAAATAGATTTTGTAGCCAAAATAATATGTGAATATGTTTTCTAATTTCTAGTAAAATAAGTTTTCTATTATTAGAATAATGGGTAGTGCTTTCTATTTTATGTGTGTTAAAGAGCATTGAAATTATGAGTGAATGATAAAATATTGGTCGAAATTCATACAGTTTGACTCTCGATAAGCAAATGTGTCATGTAAATTGAAACGGATGGAGTAATATATTTTGAGTTATTTAAATTCAATTGATATCAAAGCTTTTAAATTATTCACCGAAAAATTCCAATATGTCTATCACATCTTCAGTCCCAACTCTCCATACATAAAAGCATCACAATACTGTAAGGGAGCTTTTCATGTCTTCACTAAATTAACTTGTTTCTTCTCCAAAAACAAACAATGATTACTCAAGCTTTACTTGTTAAAATCACAACCCTAATCCACTTTTCAATCCTTTTCCAATCAACCCCAATCTTTGCAAATTGTACATGTGAACCCCAAGACAAAGATCATCAAAAAACCAAACATGAAGCCTTAGCCTACAAACTAGTAGCCATTGCTTCAATACTTTGTGCAAGTGCACTTGGAGTTACCATCCCAATTCTCTTAAACAAGTTCAAATATTTGCAAATTAATGATTATTCATCCCTTAATTTCTTGATCAAAGCTTTCGCGGCGGGTGTGATTCTTGCCACTGGATTCATTCACATTCTACCTGATGCATTTCAGAGCTTGACAAACCCTTGCCTTAATAATAGTGAAGTATTTGGGAGTTTTCCATTTGCTGGTTTTGTTTCAATGATGTCTGCTATTTTTACTTTGATGATGGAGTCTTTTGCAACTGGTTATCATAGAAGAGTTGAGCTTAGAAAAGCTCAGCCACTCAATATTGAAGAAAATGATGGTCCTCAAATTTTGTTAGAAAGAACAAATTCTTCTACTCTTATACGGCACAGGTTAATATCACAGGTAATATTTAATTTTTTGCAGTCTTACTGTATATAGAAGTTCTAATTCTGTTCGTTTGTGCCGTCAATCCTTATTATGTTAGATTTTCTAGTAGCTATGGAAAACTCGTTAGATTTATTTTTCCTTAATTTTTCTTTGTCATTATTTTTTTTTTTTTTTTTTTTGGTTTTGTTTGGAAGTCGTCTTAGAAAAAATAGTTTGACAGATTCCTAAAGAACAAATTGGGAAAACGACAATGTACAGCTGCCCTAAAAAAATAGCCGAAAACATAAATTTTTTTGTGTATATATATATACATAGTTGTATGTTGTTATATACAAAAAAAAACATACAGTTCGCAGATATTTTGTGTCGGTATTTTTGTCTTTTTGTATTATGCGTAATCCTTTTGTGTTGTCAATTATTCTCGAACATTTGTCATGGATCTGTCAATATCTTAAACTCATCTTCATTTGTTCCAATACAAAAGGTTCGAGGTAATTACGTAAACATCCTTATAAATTTATTCTAATCACTTATATTTACTTTTGCAGTTTGCTTATTATTGGAACCCCTTATGTAAAAAGATTTCCATCATAACTAGTTTTATGTTGATTGTTGTGAAACCTTTCGTTGCAATTCGAAGAGAATTGTTAGGAAAAATCACTTAAAATAGTGTTTTCTATAAAGGATTATAATTAGTGAAATTGGTGAATGAAATTATGTGGTATAGTATGGTATATAAGAAAAGCTTGTTATAAAAGAGAAGGTGGTGTTTTTAAGTGAATGAAAACTATTTCAAAATATTGGGTTTAGTGGTCATTTTATTTGTTGATTCAAGTTATCCAAATGCTTATTTTAATTTGCTTTTCCATTAATCTTTGCATTGACATAGAAATATTCTAAAAGAATTCTGAAAATTTTGCAGGTTTTGGAGCTGGGAATTTTGGTTCATTCTGTGATTATTGGCATTTCGCTTGGAACTACAGAAAATCCCAAAACAATCAAACCTCTAATAATAGCTTTGAGTTTTCATCAATTTTTTGAAGGCATGGGACTTGGTGGCTGCATTTCCCAGGTAAATAAACCTTCTCGCTCTCTCTAAGTAGTCAATTATTCCTCTGGTTTTAGAAAACAAATCTTGTTATATTATTCTTTACTTTAAAGTTTCACTAATTGCCTGCGGAAGAATAATCTGTTTTATATTTTTTTATTTATGGAATATAAAATAGAAAATTACATTGGCCTATTCTCCAAATCATCCTAATCTATGTTGAATTAATGAACCAGTAAGATACATAATAGATTTTACACGTCCTTGGAATATGAAGTGACAATTAGGCAGAGTTGGAAGCAAACTATATGTACTAAATGGATAATACTCATTTCCTTCATCTTGAGTTACATATATATTGATAGAAGAATTAATCCAAATATGTAGCCGCAACCCAAGTATTAATCCAAATATATAACTGGTAAAGTTGTTGTCATGTGATCAAGAGGTCACGGGTTCGAACCGTGGAAATAGCCTCTTGCAGAAATGCAGGGCAAGGTTGCGTACAATAGAATCAGGCCCTTCCCCGAACCCCGCGCATAGCGGGAGCTCAGTGCACCACGCTGTCCTTTTATATAGCCGCAGCCCAACAGTTTAAATTAAAAAATAGTCAACAGATGTATAATCTATGTATATCAATTAGAAAACTGAACAGTAAATCCGACCGGTTATTGTTGTGTAAAGATTCCATATTGATAAGCGAATAATTTTGAAAAATATATTTTGATACTAAGGTCACGTGAATGAAGAAATAAATAGTGGATATGTAGGGATATAAACATAACGCGTATTTACTTTTAAAAAAATTCAAATTCCCTCGGTGAAAATCCATATGCATGTGCAGGCGAAGTACAGGGCAAGAACAATAGCAATAATGGTATTGTTCTTCACTCTTACAACTCCAAGTGGAATAGGTATTGGAATGATGATATCAAAAGGTTACAATGAGCAAAGCTCATCAGCATTGATTGTGCAAGGGGTTCTTAATTCAGCATCAGCTGGTATTCTAATTTACATGGCACTTGTGGATCTTCTTGCAAAAGATTTCATGCACCCTAATTTACACTCTAATTTCAAGCTCCAAATTATTGCCAATGTATCACTTGTTTTGGGAGCTTCTTCTATGTCACTATTGGCAAAATGGGGTGGGACATAATGACATTCTATGCAAATTTAGCTAAATTATGTATAGTTTTTTGTTTCACAAGAAATTGACCTTTGATTATTTACACCAAAGTTATTACGTCATGCCAGTTCCTTGAACTCTAGCTTCGCCCTCCAAATGCATCACTAAACTGACCACTAATTATGGGTCATTTCAAAATTCCAAAGGTTTATCCAATTAGAGGCAGTGATCAAGTTGTCTATATAGTTTCTTCAAGATCTTCAATCAGAAGTTTTTACAGGGAAATTCCTTCACATTGCTTGAGATATTCTGCTAGCTATATATAGCTACCATCCCTTTTTCATTGTGTTGTCATGTTCCAATTGTATTTTTGACCATTTTCAATGGTTCTAAAGAGGAATATTCTTTTTACCAAATATATAGAACCAATCACAAAGAGATCAACTCTTTGCTCTAAAAATCAAAGACTTGTGTACAATAATATTTAACAAGGAGCTCAAATGATCCTGATATTTTCATAAAAGATGGGACTGTTTAAATGTAACTGTTTGATATTTGAAGTTAATTTATTAGCCTAACTAATCCAGATGCGAGCCTACAGGCTAATGCACTAAAGGGTAAAGCCTCTCTATCGGAAAAACTTCATTCTCATTTTGAACTTCAAATTTCTTATATAGAATAGAAAATTTTCAACTATGTAATGAGGTGAACCTAATTCGGGATTTTTGCATACCTATACGCTATTTGAAACCGTATTACGAAAATTGTTCATGTTTTGGTATTTACCCGATC
The DNA here is from genome assembly GCF_001879085.1 of Nicotiana attenuata. Taxonomy (NCBI): domain Eukaryota; kingdom Viridiplantae; phylum Streptophyta; class Magnoliopsida; order Solanales; family Solanaceae; genus Nicotiana; species Nicotiana attenuata. The sequence continues at coordinate 12,357 of NW_017672599.1, forward strand.
TAAACACATTTTAGTTACAAAATATATGCAATCCACCTGTTAGTAGACTGTATTTGTAAAATAATTCTGGAAATATAAATGAGTATAAACAGAAATGAACATAAACAGAAATGACATAAAACCAATTCGAGCCCACTAAATTCACAGTGTTTCCTTAAGGAATTTAATCCCCTCCTAGTACCCAAGGTTATGGATTATTTCCTCCCAGGATAGAACGAATTACACACTGGTGTAGTGGTACTTCAAACCCCAGTGTTTCAGCGAACACAAAGTTCGGTAGCAAATCACACTTACTTTTTGCTTTGTTTGATGGTAAAAGTATGCAGAAGAAGGAGAAGAAACTCAGAAAATCGTAGTGAAATTCTGAGCAGAATAGTGTTGTATTTATAGCCAAAGTTAGGCTGAAATCTGAAGAGGTGCAACTCTTCAGAATGGCTGTTTATGCAAAACGCCCACAGCATAAATGTCATTACATAAATGGCCATTTACTCAATAATAAAGAGGGAAAATAAAGAGGGAAAATTGAAGAGGGTAGTTACTTTTCTGTTACCAAAACAGAAAAACGGATTGGATTTAATATTAATATTTAATATTAATATTTTGTTATTAAAACAAATATTTAATAACATTTCTGTTAATATTTTATTATTAACAAATAAATTTGGTCCAAAAAGTTAATCAATCAATCGATCATTTGACCGAATCCGAATCCGAATCCGAATCCGGCCGAAGCCGTAGCCGAGCGAGCGACGACGACGGCGCGAGGCTTGCCTTCTTCTCAACTCTTTAAGAGCTAGAAGAAGAGCAATTGCTTATATACCCATAAAAAACCTCTTCCTCTTCCAATATGGGACAATGCCCATTTGCCAAGGGGGAACTTAAAATTTCACTCAAAAATTTTATTTCCCTCCATTTCCCATTCACCCTCTTTTAAGTATTTAATATATTAATTAAATACATCCAAAACCCAACACCACCTTAAAAGACTCTCAATCCATTATTAGTGCCTTCAATCAAGAGATTTAGTTATACTTTTTTCCTTTTTTCTCTCATTTTCCCCTTTCTCTCCAGATCTTCCGCCCTTTTCACAAACGGAAATTCCCAAACGTGTTGGATACTTGGAGTCGGCTCTATGTCCCTTCCATTCTATCCGCCCCCCTCTCGTTCCAATAATAAATAATCAATTCATCATAAATTAACTATTTTTACACAGAGCAACCCTCATCCCTTATCCAGATTTGAACCAGAATCTACTATTCATACACGACAATCAGTTCCATTCTTGAAACTATCATCCCAAACTGAAGCAGAATCAGGAATAGTTCTCGCACACAATTGCCACTAACAAAATAGCATCAATATGCAAGATAGTAGAAGCCAAAAAGACTAACACAATTAATCAGGACAAAAACCAAGAGGTAAAAGACACTTGTGCTAACAGCAATAGAAATGTTAAATATTATTTGGTTTGATTAATAGGAGGTTAGATGATGTACAACTACAATATCATATAACTTAGGGAAAATTTCACATAAGAACAACTGAGCTCCCTACTTTTTAAATTTATAGCCCATATTACAATTTACAACTAACTAGCCCAAAAATAATAGGCTAAGATTCAATATCCAACTCCAATAGGTTCTAGAAATTGCTATTTAATTTTTAAAAAAGATTGCTCAATCTTTTAAGTTTTCGAATAAGTAACTGTGAGTCAAATATTAGTTCAACAAACCAAATCCATTTGGATGGTGAAAATTAGATTTTTAACAAGCTTAAATATGTGGGTTTAAATTTTGAATTTGATTTTGTGAGAGATTTGGAGTGAGTGTTATTTAGACTTGTTAAAAATAGTATAAGGAGGTTGTATAAAAAATTTGAAGTCATTTTATGGAGATTTGGACTGGTTTTGAACAAGAATTGCAACTGAAAGTAGTGGAAGAAGTTCGTCTACAAACGCTTGTATAAAGGTGTATAATAGTGAATAAGATGTGTTTATACACTATTATACAAGATTATACATAATTATACAAAAAACTTACTTCGTCTTCTTCCTTGCGTCTTTTCTAAAATTTAACTCAAATCTTACTCAAATCTACTCCAAATCACTTCAAATTTAAATTTTGAACTCCTTTTAATATTTTCAATCAATTGGAGCAACACCCAATCAAAACAACTAAGAAACTTAAAAAATCCTATTTTCGAAAGCAAAGCTTTGAATGGCCTTCAATAGTGGACTTCTACTCTTTAATTTTCTTACATTGCAACCAGGTGACACAGGGTAAGAAACAGCAATGGTGGACGGCCCCTTGAAGCATATGTAGAAGATGTGAGAAGAAGAGAGAGTGAAAGTAATGGTTGTGAGAACACAGGTTGAACTCCATAGCTTGTAGAAGTAATGGTTGTAGGAACACAGATTTTGAATTTGCTAGTTTTCAAAATATATACAATATGGGTTAGGTCGAGTAAAACTTAGAAACATGGGCCATTTTTTGTTATGGTGTGAAGTCATGTGCATTTTCTTGTAATTCTTTCTATAACTTAACTACAATTTTTATATAAATTTTATACAATATGTCTTTTGTATATTTTGTATCTGATTTATACATAGTAAAAACAAATTTCATACAACTAATTATATATTATACACCTTATCTACAACTTTCATATATTATTTCTACCCAGTTATATACAACTATAATATCATACAACTTAAATACAATTTTTAACCAATATTGTTCAACTTTCATACAATATTTAAATAAAAAATTATATATAAACAACATAATACAATTTTTCTACAATTTTACTACAATTCGTAAGAATAATGTATGTCATGTCGTCGTCGTCTTCTTCTTCTTCTTCTTCTTCTTCTTCTTCGAGTTTCAATCTGAAATTCAGTCAAAATCAAGTCTAATCTTCACCAAAACACCCTCAAAATTGAGATATAAACTCCAAACTATATTCCTAATTGTTTGCAACAACACCCAATCCAAACAAATAATGGTTTTTGAAAACCTAAATTCGAATTCAAAGCTTCAAAGTTTTTTAATGGATGTCAATGGTGAAATTGCTGCTCTTTTTTCTTTTGCTTTATATTACTGGAATTAGGGATTGAGAGATATAGAGAGAGAGAGAATAAGGATGAGAAATAATTGATTCACAATATAAAGTGATACTCATTTAATTCCTAAAGTGTATATACTTGGCAAATTTATATATAGGATGTAATTAAATTGAAACTTGAGGAGGGAGGGTAATAACGTTTCCAAAAGTGTAGATGTATGTAAAAATTAATTGAATAATTATATTCCTCTAGTCAAGGGAGACGTCTGCAACTTCATAAATATAGCCTTTTGTTTCTTCTTTCTTTTTTTCCTTCAACAAGTGGGATGCTACTTGACTAAAATTGTTTAATTATAAACTTAAAATATTAGAAAAAACAATAAAGTGCATTAGAATTTTGCAAAGAAATTTTATATCCTAAGTTAATAAGGTGAATAGTTTGTTATCTTAAGCTCTAATATAAGTATACAACAACTATTCTCTCTTTAAATAATTGGAAGATCTTTTTGTTGCTTTTTTTTTTTTTCTCTTTTCATGAAAAAAAAAAATCAGTAATTGGAAGATGTGGTCTACTTTGAAGGATATACGTAAGGCCAAAAGAGAGAATAAGGACAACTTATCTGGTCCTTCAATCTTTGTTTGCGGAGGTGTAAAAATTAGAGTATTCCCGTCCCTTCTTTACTTAGAAAGTAACTTTTCACATAAAAGTTTAAAAAGCGATCCATGCTAGTAGATCTTTTCTCTCTCAATAAAGATCAAAGATTTTTAATTGTCCACTCAACCTTTCTGATACGTGAGTGGCGGAGTCACATAGCTTTAAACGGTATCAATTGACACCCTTTTCCCGAAAAATTATACTATTTAGATGAATATGCATTACTATTTTGTATGTATATATACTTATGTATTAAATTCTCTTGACTTTTGTGTAATTTATTTTTAAAGTTTTAATATCCCTTAATATAATCTTAGTTCCGCTACTGTGTGTATCATAATGGAATGGGCTCAGAGATAATCCTTAAACTGGTCATCCTTTAAAAGTTTTAATATAATTAAATAATTATTCTCTAGCTACTATTTGTATATGTTCAATAGGAGTTTATGATATTTTCTGAAAGTTCTTTTGGCAGGGCGGTAGAGAGCTGATTTGCTAGGTTTATCTCTCCCGTTTTGGGACATGACACTTTTTGAATGGATAGAGGATGAGTTTCACACACAGATATACATATAGAGGATGAGTTTCTCTCTCTCACACACACATTATATATATATATAAAACAATAAAAGAAGAAGAACAATATTGCAGAGAAAGAGAGAGGAAATTCTTATTGAATTTTGGGACGATTTACAATGGGGTAAGACCCCTCTATTTATAGGGGGAAAATGACTTAGCCACAAAGTAAAACTCTTTAAAAGATAGACATTCACTCTAATTACAATTATATTCATAACACTCCCCCTTGAACGTCTACTCAATAAGTAATGTGCCTCGTTAAAACCTTAACTAAAATAAAACCCAATTGGAAAAAAATTCTAGAAAAGGAAAAAGAGTACACATGTTTAATAATACGCCTTTTGGTTGCCTCGTTAAAAACCTTGCAAGAAAAACCCAGTGGGACAAAACCTTGTAAGGGAAAAAGAGTCCAACGCGTATTAAACTCCCCTTGATGAGAGCATCATTTCACATCCTTGAGCCTTCGCATCCCAATCTTGTGCACTAGCTTCTTGAAGTTTGACGCGGTAGAGATTTTGTGAATAAATCAGCCATATTATCACTTGAACGAATTTGTTGCACATTAATATCACCATTATTTTGAAAATCATGTGTGAAAAATAACTTTGGTGAAATGTGCTTTGTCCTATCTCCTTTTATGAATCCTCCCTTCAATTGCGTTATGCATGTTACATTGTCTTCGTACAAAATTGTGTGTAGTTTGTCACATTTCAAACCGCATTTGTCTCGAATAAGATGTATTATAGATCTCAACCACACACATTCTCGACTTGCTTCATGAATAGCAAGTATCTCAGCATTATTAGATGAAGTAGCCACAATTGATTGCTTAATCGATCGCCAAGAAATGGCAGTGCCTCCACATGCAAACACATAGCTTGTTTGAGATCGAGCCTTGTGCGGGTCAGATAAATACCCAGCATCAGCATAACCAACAAGATCGGGACTGCAATTATTGCCATAAAATAAGCCCATATTGGTAGTCCTTTTTAGATACCGCAATATGTGTTTGATTCCATTCAAATGTCTCCTTGTAAGAGCGGAGCTATATCCTGCTAAGACATTGACTGAAAAAGTTATCTCAGGCCTTGTAGTATTAGCAAGATATATTAGTGCACCAATTGCACTAAGATATGGTACTTCAGGACCAAGTATCTCTTCATTCTTTTCTTGAGGTCGGAATGGATCCTTATTCACATCAAGTGATCGAACAACCATCGGAGTACTTAATGGATGTGCTCCATCCATGTAAAACCGCTTCAATACCTTTTCTATGTAGGCAGATTGATGAACAAAAATTCCGTTTGCCAAATGTTCAATTTGCAAACCAAGACATAATTTTGTCTTTCCAAGATCTTCTATCTCGAGTTCCTTCTTTAAATAATCAATTGCCTTTTGGAGTTATATAGGAGTTCCAGTAAGGTTTATGTCATCAACATATACGGCAAGTACAACAAATTCCGACGTTGTTTTCTTTATAAAAACACATGGACAAATCGCATCATTTATATAACCTTCCTTTAATAAATACTCACTAAGACGATTATACCATATTCGTCCTGATTGCTTTAGACCATACAAAGATCTTTGCAATTTGATTGAAAACACTTCCCGGGACTTTGAATTATGTGCGTTAGGCATTTAAATCCATCGAGAATTTTCATGTATATCTCATTATCAAGTGAGCCATAAAGGTAGGCGGTAACCACATTCATTAAATGCATGTCAAGCTTTTCATGGACAACAAAACTAATGAGATAACGGAACGTTATAGCATCCATAACGAGTGAATGTCTCTTCATAATCGACACCACGCCTTTGTAAAAATCCTTGTGCAACAAGGCGTGCCTTATATCTTTGTACCTCATTTTTCTCATTCCTTTTACGTACAAAGACCCATTTATAGCCAACAGGCTTAACATCATTAGGTGTTTGGACTACAGGCCGAAAAACTTTACGTTTTGCAAGTGAATTCAACTCTGATTGGATTGCTTCTTGCCATTTTGGCCAATGACGTCTCTGTCGACATTCTCTAACAGATTGAGGTTCAAGATCCTCACTATCTTGCATAATGCTAGATGCAACATTATATGCAAAGATATAATCCACTACTATATCCACTCGATTCAAATTTGTCTCAATATCGATTGGATTTATTGATAGTTCCTTATTTTCTTGAGTCTCAGGCTCAGTGATTTCCTCATAAATCTCAGGATTTGTTAAATCGTGGATTTCTTTATGAGACTCTTTCGTAGTGTCATCTTGATCATTTGTTTTTCTTTTTCTAGGATTTCGATCCTTAGAACCTAATAGTCTGCCACGTTTTAGGCGTGCTTTTGACTCATTAGCTATGAAACTAGAAGATTGTCTAACAGGGACATCAGTATGGATTGGAACATTCTCTGCAGGGATATGTGATTTTATTATCCTTTTCAGATCCGTAAATACATCTGGCATTTGATTTGCTATTTTTTGAAAATGAATTATCTTTTGCACCTCTTTTTCACAAATAGAGGCACGTGGATCAAGATGAGACAATGATGGATTTTTTCACAAAATTTCTTGTTTGGTTTCACCATTTTCTCCCCCTAATTTTGGGAAAAGTGTCTCATCAAATCGACAGTCTGCAAATCTTGCAGTGAACAAATCCCCCGTTAATGTTTCGAGGTAGCGAATAATGGAGGGTGATTCAAACCCAAATATATTCCTAACCTTCTTTGGGGACCCATTTTGGTGCGATATGGCGGTGCTACAGGCACATATACTGCGCATCCAAAAATTCTTAAATGGAATATATTAGGTTCATGACCCAAAACTAATTGCAATGGGGAATATTTATGATAATTTGTCGGTCTGAGACGAACTAGCATTGCTGCATGCAAAATGGCGTGACCCCAAACAGAAGTGGGCAACCTCGTTTTCATGAGTAACGGTCTTGCTATCAATTGGAGACGTTTAATTAAAGACTCTGCAAGGCCATTTTGAGTGTGAACATGAGCTACATGATGTTCCACTTTTATCCCAATTGATAAGCAATAACCATTAAATGCTTGGGATAAAAATTGAGCAGCATTATCAAGTCTAATAGACTTGATTTGATTATCGGGGAATCGCGCCGTAATCGAATTATTTGTGCCATTAATTTTGCAAACACGAGGTTGCGAGATGACAATAGGCACACATGAGACCATCTAGAAGATGCATCTACTAAGACCATAAAATATCTAAACGGCCCACTAGGTGGGTGAATAGGTCCACAAATGTCCCCTTGTATACGTTCAAAAAACGTAGGGGACTCAATCCCAACCTTTGTTGGTGATGGTCTAATAATTAACTTGTATTTAAAAGAATCTTTAAATTCAAGATTATTCTCATCTATTGTCTCAATATGATATCCATTTCGGCGGATATCTTTAAAACTCAACAAATTCCTTTTGGACCTGGAAGAGAACATTGCATTATCTATGATAAGTATTGTTCCCTTGGGCAGAGTTATAGCAGCTCTTCCAAAGCCTTCAATTAAATTACTACTACCAGAAATTGTAGTAACATCTGCCTTACACATACTTAAATGAGAGAAATATTTCTTCTCTTTGAATACTAGTATACGTACCCGCGCGATGCGCGGATCGGCCAAATTTATTTTTGCACTCCTCATGACATTCCCTATGAACAAAAATTACCAAAAATGAACTAACAGGTGGTAAATCATCTTATATTGAGAAGAAAAGAAAATTTAGTTGACATTAGTTATGAAAGTTTTGTGCACAATCTTTGTATAAAGCAACGGTCATTGTAACTAAATCTAGCTAAGTAACATAGGTAATCTTGTTCTTCTATCTAATAGTTACAAAAGTGATTGATACAAAATACAGAGTGACTAACCTTTATGTCAATATTTCAATCATAAGATAGTTGCTGCCATATTATTTTTCTACGTTACTGCCCCAACGACTGCCTCGACTGAACAATATAAATATCTATCAACACTTGATACTCACCGAAAGGAACATAAGTGAAGTTAAAATTTTTATTTATAAAGTAATACTCTACTGCAAGTATACTTTGGATGAATTCATATTTGTAACAACCTAAATATTGATAGATTCCTCATTAATTTTTGATTTGAAAAGAGGCAAAACAGATTGTAAAGTATTACTTTACATGAGGAGTATATATAATCAAGTAAAGAGCGTAAAGTAATCTGTCTCTTCATGTTTATCCTCTTTTAACACATTGGATATATCGTTAAAGTTGCATTATTTGAAGGAATAAGTTACTATTATTCCTTTATGTTCTTTATCTAATATTCTTAAGAAAAAATCAAGAGTAAAATGACAGGTAGTCTTGCAAACAAATAACAAAGTTTCATCAATTAAACAAATTACAAGTAGTTGTAGAGACGGTTCTCCCACTCAGCTTCAAATGTAAGAACATAAACCCAAAAAGGTTCACTTGGCCAAACCTCGTGATAAACTTCAGTTAAAATACTACCTAAAGGTTGTCCAAGTGAATCTACTAAAATTGCTAAGGCTTCCCAATCAGATAGTTTAATTTCGTCAATAGCATCGATTAGTGCATCTCGGGTAAACTGATAATTTCCAATATGTTCAGCTAGTGAAGCCCTAAGCTCTCTAAATTTCTTTTCTCTTTCCCTTCGTTCAGCCCTTCGATCCCTTAACTTATTTTGCATCGGCCTTGGGACATTCCTGATGACTTCAGGCTCCGAGTCAGAATCATTATAGGAATAAGTCCTGCGACGGCGTACCCTTCTACGTTGTCCCCTTCCTTGACTTCGAGAACTCCCACTTCGAGTAATTCGAACTTGTCCTTGTTCAGCCATATCTGAAATAGGACAAAGGAAACAATAAGAATGGCTACAACCACTCAATGTGACAACATATATCACAATTACTTGTAGAAGGATATCAGTCCATATTGCAACAAAAAACAATAATTCCAATAGATCACATAAAATTTACTTAACTAATAACTTATGCAAGTCTACGATGAACATTTATAGAGCTTTTGAGCCATCCAATATCCATGATAATTATAAAGAATGACGTTTGTTAATTAGCCCAAGGAAAATCAGAGATAAAAGAAGATGAAGTAGGAAATATGGAGTATTTGTAAGCAGTGAACAAAGATACCCTCTGTAAGCAACAGTTATGCAAATCGCAAATCTGCAAACAGTGGATTAAAGTTCATACCGTTGTTATCGGGAGAAAATTTAGACCGTTTCTGCTTTCGTATATCCATTCGATTTTTTCTGGCTAGTTTCTTCTCTTCTTCCATGTCAAATTGAGTCGTAACTGGCGTAGTTGTGAGAAGTTGTAGAGCCGTCTATTGAAGAGAAAGCAGTTGATGATACAGGCTTATTAAAAAAGTACGTGTCTAAACTATACTGTAGTCAAATTGACAAGTATAGTGTAGTAAAATTGAGAAGGATTTGCAGAGAGAATTTTTACCTAATATTGTGGGACATTCCTCTCTTTTTCTTTTTTCTCTCACTTTTTCTTCTTCTGACCCCACCCTTTTTGTGTCCTTTTATATATGATGGGATTATTATAGTGGGGAAGTGGGGAGGATTTGTGAAGGGAGACGTGAAGGATAGGGTTGGGACGTGAGGAGTGTTGTGTGGGAGTTGGAAATCGTGGGGGGTATGAGGGACGTGAGGTGTTTGTTAAAAAAAATAAAAATATAAAATCATTTAATAATTAAAAAAGAAACTTGAAGGGAATTCTGAACGGTTTTTCACATCATATCGTAATATAGACAATTTAGATAGAACGTCCTTATAATTGTTGAAGTTTAGGCTTTATGTGTAGTTTTGATATTGTATATTAATTTTGTTCACCGTTATATCATTATGATTCTGTTTATTCCCTTTGTACTGATAATTTAAATTTCACAAAATGTAATCTCTCTATAAATTCATTCGAACTTGAAATTCATGTAGAGAATTTAAATAGCGGATTCAACTACTATGAGATCAAGATGTAACTTTTATTTTTTGTGGTCGTTGAAATTCAGGCTTTTATCCAGTTTTGATATTGTAATTAATTTTGTTAGATTTACAATCATTATGAATTTTCCTTTATATATGAAGGAAGGATGGGGCGAAGAGGATGAAGAGAGTTATTTGATGATAAGGAAGCGAGAGAGGAGGCAATTGTATCTACACGATTATGCCGAGGAGTAGTGTTCTACAACGGACTACGGTGAATTAATCGTACAGCAGCGGTTGCAGATGGTTCATTGGATCCTTGTGGTAAGTGCCGTTAAGTGATGAATGTGCTATTCTCCACGTTCCTTTCTAGTATTCCTAATAACGGGGAATTTTGAAATACAGTGCAATTCTAATAGATATCGAATTTTGAACTACAATCCTAATCCAAATATATTTTTATTTAATTTTGGCTATTTACATGTTTTCCAAAACCAATACATTTATTTTTCATGACAACTCACATTTTACCTAAAGCCTATATTGTTAATCAATAAGAGTATAATCGAAAAATCAAATGTCCAGTGTTTGATTAACCAAAGTCTTCTTAATATCTCATCCAATTTGAGGAATGTCTTGCTCTTTTCTTGAAAGGAACTTATAAGCGTCGATCACTAAATCATCATCGAATCCCGACAATTTTTTATCAGGCCAAACATCTTGGCCGAGCACACGCGTTGGCTGTTGCAATCCTCGATATTTGCAGGAATGACACACATCATATCGACTCAAGTGTTGTCATTGCACCTCCTCTTTGTGGGTTCTGCTTTGAACGCGACGACGAAGAAGGCGTTGCTTTGAGATAAATGTTATGTACTTCCATCACATTTATTGTCCATGCCGGTTTCAGATACATTATAAGAATTGGTGGCAAAGATGACATGCAACTTATCAAAGTTCCCAATGTGTTTGCCCTCCACGTATTTGACATCAATATTTGGCTGAGAAACACATAAAAAGTACAAAGTTTAGGTTGCTAATATAATGATAATAATAAACTGTAGAGAAACTTTCATTAGTAATGAGCATTTTTTCAAACACGAATTTATACTCGTATAGAAAAATAAAGAGTAGTTATTTTTTGATTTGTTGAAGCAAAGTAACACTCCAAATATAATCTGATGCTCTAAACTAAAGTCATTACATTGAGCTCCAAAAGAAAATAAACATGAACTGACATTTAAATCCTTTACAATAACGTAGTTAGCTAATATATCTCTAGTCATTGTAACAGATTCAAGGTCCATAATATTATAAGGCATTTCTGAGAATGATGTACAGCTTTGTGGCCCGGGGAAAGGTGATGTTGGCCGAATACATCGAGTTCATCGGTAATTTCAGCAACATTGCCTCGCAATGCCTTAAAAAATTACCTGCATCAAATAATAGGGTCACTTACAACTGCGATGACCACATTTTCAATTTTCTCGCCGAGAATGGATTCAGTCAGTTTCCTTTGTAATGTTTCCATTGGGAAGTGCTGGAATTAATGAGTTGGATTGGTCTAAGGATGAAGAATTGAATCAACTACTATTGATAAGAAGAGAGGAAAAGAACATTTAGAACTTTTTTGGGCTTAAAAGTTCCCCATTAAGTTGTTATTTGCTAAAATAGCAGGTGGCGCGCAGCTTAAGGATATCTTGGTAGTGAAGAACATGAAAAGGAGGGCAGAAAGTATAAACCATCAAGAGCTAAACTATTGAGACCAGCATCATGATTCACGTTAGAAGAAGGGGACAACAAAAACTTTGTGTTCACTGCAGTTTTTCAGAATTTCTACAGTAGGACTAAATCTGGAGGCATTAAGATGGCAAATGAGACTTTGCTCTGCTTCAACATAATTGTTCGCCTTTATCTTGCTAAAGTAATTAACTTTAGGTAATTTATCCTTGTTATATGTTACTTTGGATTTCAGTTGTTTGGTGCAGAAGAAACCAATTATAGACTAAAGAAGTTTGTTTGTGATTTGTATAGACGTTCAGTTATTATTTGGGAGCCAGGAATATGAAAATGCAATGGCTTGAAACTCTGAATGCAGAAGCATACTGTAGAAGGAAAGAAAATTGCACAACTGAATGGAGCCATAAAATGGTTTGGTGTAATGAACTCTACCAAGAAAGATGGAATTTTTCGCAAGGATGGTCAAAAGTGTAGATGAAATTAATTAAAGGACCCACTGCTCTAAATGAAGATGTAATATGCATAAATAAATTAAATGACATCAGTAACCAAAACTTAATGTAAATCAGCACTTGGCCTTTAAAATAGACTCTATATACAAACAAAAAAAGAGAGACAATGATGTAAATTAAGCAAGGGACAATGCGAGGAAGATGTTGCAACACCGTAAGTAATAAGTAATGGTGAAACAAAGTAAACTCGATCGTGCTTCTGACAAATACTTCAGCATACACAGTGCAAAGGTAACCCAACATATAAACCTTATTGCACGTAAGCTTACTCTTTGAACTCAAAAGATACATATACTATACAGAAGAATCATCCCTCGAGATATTCCGAGAAAAATTTATGAAAACTCCATGAAGCATACAGCCAAAAACCTCAGAAAACATAACCCAAAACATCAATTTCTTGTAGTAAAAACGCAGCAGCAGCAGCTGTTTGAGGAACACAAAAATTGTTTCTTTTTGCACAGCCTTCTTCTTCCACCTTAAACCCACACAAATCAGCTGTAAACTCCACCTTAGAACATGCCCAAAATACTCCAAAAAGCTGCGAAAATCAGCAGTAAACAGTCCGAAACGCCGCGACTTTCTCACCCAAAAACAGTCAAAAAATTCCAGCTGAAACCTGCTGCCGAAATCGCTCAAAAACAGTCCAGAAATCTGGACCAAGAGCAGTCAAAACTTAGAAACGGCCATAAGATCTGTCGCAAAACTCACCCCAAAACATCACTCAAAACAGCCCCCGTAACTTCTGAAAATCAGCCAAGAACGCAGCTTAAATTCTTCCAAAACGCAGCAGAAAAACGACCTGCAAATATCCATGAAAGCACACCTAAACCCAGCCCTAAAACAGCTGCGAAAAAATTCCAAAACGCTGCTACTTCCAGCTCAAAATTAAAAATACCAAAACTAAATACATAATGACATAGGTAATTACTTTCGTTGATATGAAAATAATAATATTTGATACAAAGGTAATTACTTATGCAACTGCATAACTCCCCATCCTTATTCTCTATGAGATGCCAGAGCAAGCTATCGTCTACATTTTTTTACAGCATTTTGTTGCAGCTAATCTTCAATATACTACTTTTAACATTTAAAAAGGACATAAAAGCACATGTATTGAATCGCGAAGTAGCGACACAGAGAATAACACCTTTTCTTCGCTCAATTCAATGTCGCATAACGTAATATTCAGAAATTAAATATAGAAAATAGAGAAATGAACCTTTGAGAAACTGGGCTTGGAATTTCCTTGAAGGACCACCATCATTAAACGACATCACTCCACCTGGCAAAATAAGGTTTGTGAATGAAAATGACGGCACGAATTAAAATTAGAATGTTAATTATGTTTTAGAAATAGAAGAGGGAAAACATCTAGCTATCTTATAATGAGGATATGATATCATAAGTACACACACAAGGTAGATATCCAATCATCTTTGAAAGCTAACATTGAACATCATCTCCAGTACTAATTCCAAATTTGAAGCAGTGGCCAAGTTTAACCTCCAGTGACAATCCCCTCTTTCAAATCGACATTACAAAACTAAAAAATGTAGAAAATAAGAAAACGAAAACAAATTGCATTTACTTGGTCATTCCCAATAGAATATTGTAAAATCCAGCTTATAATCTGTTGCAATTAACATAACTGAAGAGGAAAGGAAAAAGGAAAAAATTCGTACATGATATTTTGTGCTTCTTCACAAATGCGATATAAGCAGTCCCGTTAATCCATGTTACGGCGAATCCTGACAGATCTATATTTTTACCTAGTATGAAATGTTAATTTATATATAAAATAGAGAAATAGAGAAAGATATAAAAAAAGAACAGAAAAGTAAAGCGTACCTATTACATGTTTCAGATATCTTATCAACAGCTATTGTCGCACTTGGTTAATGAAACTCAGCAACAAAAGTAGTACTTAAACCTCAAAAAAGACAATGATTATCTTTCGAGCGTCAGACTAAATTTCGAAAAACTTCTTTAAATACAACATTTGTAGCTTCAGTAGTTATTTGCCCATCGTCATCACAAACCAAAATTTTTAATCCCTTTCTGCTTGTCACCCGAGAAAGAGCAACATATAGTTGTCCATGTGTAAAAACTGATTTCTTCAAAAATAATCCCACATAAGACGATGACTGTCCTTGACTTTTGTTGATTGTCATGGCAAAAGAAACGGTGATTGGAAATTGTCTTCGCTGGAACTTAAATGGAATTCTAGCATCAGATGGAGTCAATGTCATTCTTGGAATAAACACTTTCTGTTCGGCCATTTGTCCTGCTAACACCTTGCCTTCAATAACTTGATTTCCAAGTTTAGTTATGATCAACCTTGTTCCATTACATAATCCTGCTGACTGATCAATATTTCTTAATAACATTACTGGAATACCAACCTTTAGAGTAAGAGCATGATTTGGAACTCCAGAACATTTAATTGTATTTAAGAATTCAGGAGTGTGTACATGTTCCAGTGCTGAATAAGTATTGTCAGAGGTGCAGATTGTATCGGAACTCAAATATGATTTCTCATTACTTTGATTAAGAGAAATCATATATTCGTTGATTGATTCCACCATATCAAGAGTTGGAGTAAGAATGGCTCTTTGCTGGAGGTATCCTATATCATTGCAAGGACTGTTGAAATCTGGATATGTACTTTCTACAATTGCAGATGTTGGATCAACAGATTGTTTTATCAAAAGATCATCTGGTATTTGAACTTTTTCATTTCCCTCAACAGAAGTACCAACTATACCATCGCCAATTGCCAAAATCCAATCTGAAAAAATTCTCAACTCATAGGCCAGCAACCTTTGGCTCCCCATGTCCCTATTTCATTACCTTGCAATCTCATATTCTTTGTTAACTTTAAGAGTTGACAGTGAGGCCACAAATAAGAAGAATTGAGAGAAGCATTAACAATATCTTGTCTACTACCTTTTGGAATGACTGGTAATATTTGTTTGAAGTCACCACCAAGAATAATTGTTTTACCTCCAAATGGTCGGTGTGAATTGGATGCATCTTTAAACCTAAGAATATCTCTTAAAGTTTTATCAAGAGCTTCAAAACAATATCTATGCATCATGGGTGCCTCATCCCAAATAATCAACTTTGCCTTAATAATTAAATTTGCTAAAGTAGTACCTTGCTTGATATTACATGTTGAATCTTCAGTTACATTTAGAGGAATCACAAATCCTGAATGAGCTGTTCGACCACCTGGTAACAACAAAGATGCAATCCCGCTAGATGCAACAGTTAACACAATATCTCCTCTAGATCTTAAGGCAGAAGATAGAGTTCTCCAAATAAAAGTCTTGCATGTTCCTCCAAAACCATATAAAAAGAAAAATCCACCTTTGTCTTCATTCACATCTCTTATTATTTTTTCATAAACCAACTTTTGCTCATCTGTCAAATTCTTTACTAATTGTTGATGTTCATCTGCCAAAGCGCGTTTATTATAACGCAATTCATCCCGTATTAATCTATTACTGTTGTCAATTTCTTCCGTATTATAAACAGGCCTTGGCATTGTTGGAAAATCCTGGAAACTTCTTCCACAACCTTTCAAAAAAATTTCAAGCTTTTGCAAACAACGATTTTTCAATTCTTCATCTGTTAGGTCAGCTTCTGAAATAACATAAAAATATAAAATAATTAAATACAATTAGATTGTAAAGTTTAATTTAGCCTCACGAAATAAATAATAAGATTAACGAAAAACTATAGTGGTCAATAGTAGTTTACATTAATTTAAAGTACGTTTAACGTACATAGAATTTAAAGTAATAATATAGTCGAAACAATGTGCTCCATTTTATTTTTAAAAATTGTTAATAATGTGAATATGCAATTTATTATTCGTAATGAATCAAAAAATTAAGTTTTTACATTAATAAAAAGTTAATCGAAGTATTTTCAATTAAAGTAGAGAATGCATAAGAACGATTATAGGCTTTCCCGAAGGTTTAGGGCATTAAATACAATGCATTAATTTTTAATGTTTTATGTCTGGAAAGTGCATTATTTAGTTCCAATATTATTCCAATCATCTAAACAGAACAATATTTTAAAAGACAACATAACAAATATGTTTAACAAACATTAAGTTGTTGAGTGAATTTTGTATGAAGTTGAAAAATAAAAAAAAATTAAGATAATGAACAATCGGATTAATACGAATGAAGTAAGTAAAAATGAAAATTAATTAAATAAAGTTAACGCAAATCGGCCATCCTTCATAGTAATCATATCATAAATCGAA